>NC_068452.1:32475624-32528124 GCF_023373465.1 Oncorhynchus keta | reverse complement strand
TAGTACACTAAACACACTGGTCACACATAGTACACTAAACACACTGGTAATACACAGTACACTAAACACACTGGTAATACATAGTACACCAAACACACTGGTCACACACAGTACACTAAACACTCTGGTCACACATAGTACACTAAACACACTGGTAATACACAGTACACTAAACACACTGCTCACACATACTACACTAAACACACTGTACACTAAACACACTGGTCACACATAGATACTAAACACACTGGTCACACATAGTACACTAAACACACTGGTCACACATAGTACACTAAACACACTGGTCACACACAGTACACTAAACACACTGGTCACACATAGTACACTAGACACACTGTACACACATAGGACACTAAACAAACTGTACACTAAACACACTGGTCACACATAGTACACTAAACACACTGGTCACACATAGTACACTAAACACACTGGTCACACATAGTACACTAAACACACTGGTCATACATAGTACACTAAGCACACTGGTCAGACATAGTACACTAAACACACTGGTAATACACAGTACACTAAACACACTGGTAATACATAGTACACCAAACACACTGGTCACACACAGTACACTAAACACTCTGGTCACACATAGGACACTAAACACACTGGTAATACACAGTACACTAAACACACTGGTAATACATAGTACACTAAACACACACAGTACACTAAACAATCTCTGGTCACACATAGTACACTAAACACACTGGTCACACACAGTACACTAAACACACTGGTCACACATAGTACACTAAACACACTGTACACACATAGTACACTAAACACACTGTACACTAAACACACTGTACACACATAGTACACTAAACACACTGGTCACACACAGTACACTAAACACACTGGTAATACACAGTACACTAAACACACTGGTCATACATAGTACACTAAACACACTGGTAATACACAGTACACTAAACACACTGGTAATACATAGTACACTAAACACACACAGTACACTAAACACTCTGGTCACACATAGTACACTAAACACACTGGTCACACACAGTACACTAAACACACTGGTCACACATAGTACACTAAACACACTGTACACTAAACACACTGGTCACACACAGTACACTAAACACACAGGTCACACATAGTACACTAAACACACTGTCCACACATAGTACACTAAACACACTGGTCACACACAGTACACTAAACACACTGGTCACACATAGTACACTAAACACACTGTACACACATAGTACACTAAACACACTGGTCACACATAGTACACTAAACACACTGGTCACACATAGTACACTAAACACACTGTACACACATAGTACACTAAACACACAGTACACTAAACACACTGGTCACACATAATACACTAAACACACTGGTCACACATAGTACACTAAACACACTGGTCACACATAGTTCACTAAACACACTGATCACACATACTACACTAAACACACTGTACACTAAACACACTGGTCACACACAGTACACTAAACACACAGGTCACACATAGTACACTAAACACACTGTACACACATAGTACACTAAACACACTGGTCACACACAGTACACTAAACACACTGGTCACACATAGTACACCAAACACACTGTACACACATAGTACACTAAACACACTGTACACTAAACACACTGGTCACACATAGATACTAAACACACTGGTCACACATAGTACACTAAACACACTGGTCAAACATAGTACACTAAACACACTGGTCACACACAGTACACTAAACACACTGGTCACACATAGTACACTAGACACACTGTACACTAAACACACTGGTCACACATAGTACACTAAACACACTGGTCACACATAGTACACTAAACACACTGGTCACTCATAGTACACTAAACACACTGGTCATACATAGTACACTAAGCACACTGGTCATACATAGTACACTAAACACACTGGTAATGCACAGTACACTAAACACACTGGTAATACATAGTACACCAAACACACTGGTCAGACACAGTACACTAAACACACTGGTAATACATAGTACACTAAACACACATAGTACACTAAACACACTGGTCACACACAGTACACTAAACACACTGGTCACACATAGTACACTAAACACACTGTACACACATAGTACATTAAACACACTGTACACTAAACACACTGGTTACACACAGTACACTAAACACACAGGTCACAAATAGTACACTAAACACACTGTACACACATAGTACACTAAACACACTGGTCACACACAGTACACTAAACACACTGGTAATACACAGTACACTAAACACACTGGTAATACATAGTACACTAAACACACACAGTACACTAAACACTCTGGTCACACATAGTACACTAAACACACTGGTCACACACAGTACACTAAACACACTGGTCACACATAGTACACTAAACACACTGGTCACACATAGTACACTAAACACACTGGTCATACATAGTACACTAAATACACTGGTCACACACAGTACACTAAACACACTGGTCACACATAGTACACTAAACACACTGTACACACATAGTACACTAAACACACTGGCCACACATAGTACACTAAACACATTGTACACACATAGTACACTAAACACACAGTACACTAAACACACTGGTCACACATAATACACTAAACACACTGGTCACACATAGTACACTAAACACACTGGTCACACATAGTACACTAAACACACTGATCACACATACTACACTAAACACACTGTACACTAAACACACTGGTCACACATAGATACTAAACACACTGGTCACACATAGTACACTAAACACACTGGTCACACATAGTACACTAAACACACTGGTCACACACAGTACCCTAAACACACTGGTCACACATAGTACACTAGACACACTGTACACACATAGTACACTAAACACACTCTACACTAAACACACTGGTCACACATAGTACACTAAACACACTGGTCACACACAGTACACTAAACACTCTGGTCACACATAGTACACTAAACACACTGGTCACACACAGTACACTAAACACACTGGTCACACATAGTACACTAAACACACTGTACACACATAGTACACTAAATACACTCTACACTAAACACACTGGTCACACATAGTACACTAAACACACTGGTCACACATAGTACACTAAACACACTGGTCATACATAGTACACTAAATACACTGGTCACACACAGTACACTAAACACACTGGTCACACATAGTACACTAAACACACTGTACACGCATAGTACACTAAACACACTGGTCACACATAGTACACTAAACACACTGGTCACACATAGTACACTAAACACATTGTACACACATAGTACACTAAACACACAGTACACTAAACACACTGGTCACACATAATACACTAAACACACTGGTCACACATAGTACACTAAACACACTGGTCACACATAGTACACTAAACACACTGATCACACATACTACACTAAACACACTGTACACTAAACACACTGGTCACACATAGATACTAAACACACTGGTCACACATAGCACACTAAACACACTGGTCACACATAGTACACCTAACACACTTGTCACACACAGTACCCTAAACACACTGGTCACACATAGTACACTAGACACACTGTACACACATAGTACACTAAACACACTCTACACTAAACACACTGGTCACACATAGTACACTAAACACACTGGTCACACACAGTACACTAAACACACTGGTCACACATAGTACACTAAACACACTGGTCATACATAGTACACTATGCACACTGGTCATACATAGTACACTAAACACACTGGTAATACACAGTACACTAAACACACTGGTAATACATAGTACACCAAACACACTGGTCACACACAGTACACTAAACACTCTAGTCACACATAGTACACTAAACACACTGGTAATACACAGTACACTAAACACACTGGTAATACATAGTACACTAAACACACTGTACACACATATTACACTAAACACACAGTACACTAAACACACTGGTCACACACAGTACACTAAACACACAGGTCACACATAGTACACTAAACACACTGTACACACATAGTACACTAAACACACTGGTCACACATAGTACACTAAACACACTGGTCACACATAGTACACTAAACACACTGTACACACATAGTACACTAAACACACAGTACACTAAACACACTGGTCACACATAATACACTAAACACACTGGTCACACATAGTACACTAAACACACTGGTCACACATAGTGCACTAAACACACTGATCACACATACTACACTAAACACACTGTACACTAAACACACTGGTCACACATAGATACTAAACACATTGGTCACACATAGTACACTAAACACACTGGTCACACATAGTACACTAAACACACTGGTCACACACAGTACACTAAACACACTGGTCACACATAGTACACTAAACACACTGTACACACATAGTACACTAAACACACTGTACACTAAACACACTGGTCACACATAGTACACTAAACACACTGGTCACACATAGTACACTAAACACACTGGTCACACACAGTACACTAAACACACTGGTCACACATAGTACACTACTTACTCTACCAAACAACTCTGGCTAAATGCCATCTTCCTCACAGATCAACACATAGTACACTAAACACACTGGTAATACACAGTATACTACTTACTCTACCAAACAACTCTGGCTAAATGCCATCTTCCTCACAGATCAACACATAGTACACTAAACACACTGGTAATACACAGTATACTAACAACTCTACCAAATAACTCTGGGTAAATTACATCTTCCTCACAGATCAACACACAGTACATCCCTTACACCTCAGATGCTAAGCTTGTGTTGCTATGACCTATGACCCGCCCAGCTGTAGTCCCACTGTCTCTTCAGTATTGATGCCATCGGTGGAGTGTGTCTCAATAGTCTTCCTCTCCCCATATATTTTCCTACACCTGGAAAATTCTGGAAGAAGACTCCTCATTAGCAATGTTGTGTCTCCAGGTACTCTCCAGTTGGTATCGCCTCTCTGATCTCAGGGAAGATAGCAGCCATCGGGGACCTGGAGGTGGTGGCTAGACAGCTGGGCATGTACATGGTGACAGTCATAGTGGGCCTAATGATCCACGGGAGCATTATCCTGCCACTCATCTTCTTCTCCATCACAAGGAAGAGCCCCTTCACCTTCTACTCCGGGATCTTCCAGGCCTGGATCACTGCCCTGGGCACCGCCAGCAGGTAGGGGAGGAACACTCTAGGGGGGGTTGGGGGTGTGTGTGTGGGGGGGTGTATATACTATGTTTAGATCATTTGTGCTGGTGTGTATTTTCTGGACGGGCGGGCGGGCGGACGGGCGGGCGGGCGGGCGGGCGGGCGGGCGGGCGGGCGGGCGGACGGACGGACGGACGGACGGACGGACGGACGGACGGACGGACGGACGGACGGACGGACGGACAGACAGACAGACAGACAGACAGACAGACAGACAGACAGACAGACAGACAGACAGACAGACAGACAGACAGACAGACAGACAGATTGACAGTCCCTGCGTTGTAAATGTCTGGGGCTCTGGATAAGGGGCCAAACTGGCCATGTTTCCGCTGCTTCTGAATCTGTTGTGCTGCTCAAACCAACTGTCATTTTGAAGCATTAGGGAGGCTTTACAGAATAAGAGTAATCCTATCAACTTTCTCTAATTATATTATGACCTGGGCTTAGTTTAGGCTCAAATCAAATTCCTGCAATTCACATGTTGGATTGTAAAATACACTTGCTGTTATGATAATGCTGTTAGATTTCAACCCTTCTCTCACCCTCTCTGTCCTCCTCCCCTCTTTTTTAACTCTCACTTTGTACTCTCACCCTCCCTCTCCCTCACTCTCCCTCACAATTTTTTACCCTCTCTCTCCTTCTCTCAGTGCTGGAACGTTATTTGTCTACATCCTTTTCTTACCCACTCTCTCCTTCTCTCAGTGCGGGAACATGACCTGTCTACATCCCTTTCTTACCCTCTTTCTCCTTCTCTCAGTGTGGGGACGTTACCTGTCTACATCCCTTTCTTACCCTCTCTCTCCTTCTCTCAGTGCGGGAACGTTACCTGTCTACATCCCTTTCTTACCCTCTCTCTCCTTCTCTCAGTGCGGGAACGTTACCTGTCTACATCTCTTTCTTACCCTCTCTCTCCTTCTCTCAGTGCGGGAACGTTGCCTGTCTACATCCCTTTCTTACCCTCTCTCTCCTTCTCTCAGTGTGGGAACGTTGCCTGTCTACATCCCTTTCTTACCCTCTCTCTCCTTCTCTCAGTGTGGGAACGTTACCTGTCTACATCCCTTTCTTACCCTCTCTCTCCTTCTCTCAGTGCGGGAACGTTACCTGTCTTACATCCCTTTCTTACCCTCTCTCTCCTTCTCTCAGTGCGGGAACGTTACCTGTCTACATCCCTTTCTTACCCTCTCTCTCCTTCTCTCAGTGCGGGAACCTTACCTGTCTTACATCCCTTTCTTACCCTCTCTCTCCTTCTCTCAGTGCGGGAACGTTACCTGTCTTACATCCCTTTCTTACCCTCTCTCTCCTTCTCTCAGTGCGGGAACGTTACCTGTCTACATCCCTTTCCTACCCTCTCTCTCCTTCTCTCAGTGCGGGAACGTTACCTGTCTTACATCCCTTTCTTACCCTCTCTCTCCTTCTCTCAGTGCGGGAACGTTACCTGTCTACATCCCTTTCTTACCCTCTCTCTCCTTCTCTCAGTGCGGGAACATTACCTGTCTACATCCCTTTCTTACCCTCTCTCTCCTTCTCTCAGTGCGGGAACGTTACCTGTCTACATCCCTTTCTTACCCTCTCTCTCCTTCTCTCAGTGTGGGAACGTTACCTGTCTACATCCCTTTCTTACCCTCTCTCTCCTTCTCTCAGTGCGGGAACGTTACCTGTCACATTTCGCTGTCTGGAGGAGAATCTGAAGATCGATAAGCGCGTGACGCGTTTCGTGCTGCCCATCGGAGCCACCATCAACATGGACGGTACAGCCCTGTACGAGGCGGTGGCAGCCATCTTCATCGCTCAGATGAATGACATCAACCTGGACGCAGGACAGATCGTTACCGTCAGGTAGGCCTCTTCTTTACCACTAACAACCCTGGCCCAGGGGGTTTCTTAGGATACTTTTGTGTTGAGGTGTGTTACCTTGGTGTAATTAAATTATGCTTTTAGGTATAGTACTCAAGTGCAGTGATGTTTTTAAGGTTGTCATGCTCTGTATGTATGTAAGAGAAAGCTGTGTCACTTCCTCCATGGGTTTTGTACCTTGAAATAGTCATCTAACTGTAGGTTTACAGTATGTATCAGTTGTGCTTGCTGATGACTTTTATGAGTCACATGCTAATGCATTCTGTGGTGACAATGTCTTGGAATGAGAAACATGTGTGTAACATCAAGTCCCACTTCTCTTTCCTCTCCCTCACTCCTTCCCCTCCTCTCCTCTCAGTATGACAGCCACCCTGGCCAGTGTGGGAGCGGCCAGTATTCCCAGCGCAGGCCTGGTCACCATGCTGTTGATCCTTACAGCTGTGGGCCTGCCCACCCAAGACATCAGCCTGCTAATCGCTGTCGACTGGCTGCTGTGAGTCACATAATAATAATAAATAATAATATATGCCATTTAGCAGACGCTTTTATCCAAAGCGACTTACAGTCATGTGTGCATACATTCTACGTATGGGTGGTCCCGGGGATCGAACCCACTACCCTGGCGTTACAAGCGCCATGCTCTACCAACTGAGCTACAGAAGGACCACAATTTACTGCACTCTACATACACACAATCACTGTGATGTTACACTTCAGATACTCTGGTCTTTGTTTTCAACAGCATGATGACATTAGACTACAATGATTCAATGTTGCTGATTATCTCTATGAAATAAAAGTAGGGTACGTCAAGCTCTGTCAAAATGCAACGCATATTGTCAACTGTAAAGTGTAGAGTGGTAGTTAGCTGTAGATGCCATTGCTATTGTTGGCATCTACTCATCCATGAGAGCTCCTGTCATGTAGTGTACCTGTAACACAGTGATCAGTCATGGCTGACTCCAGCATTGTCTGTCTGTTGGGCCAGTGACAGAATGCGTACCTCAATCAACGTGGTGGGCGACTCGTTTGGTGCTGGGATTGTGGACCACCTGTCCAGGGCAGAGCTAGCTGAGATTGACGCCGAACTCCTCTCCCCTGAGGATGAGGAGTTCATCCCCCCGGCCCCTGTCCTCACCGAGATAGACCTGGTGGACCCCAAGAGACCTCCCGAGTTACCCCCACGCTCCCCCCGCCCACCCAAACTCAACCACCACGGCCACTCCAACCTGTCACAGATCTACTCCATCACCAACTCTCCCCGCTCCGTCCGCTCTCCATCCCCCCATTCTGTCCGCTCTCCCTCCCCGCGCTCCAACTGTTCCCACTCTCACTCCCCACGGCCCTCTGCCTTCCGTACCCATTCCCCACGTATCCTCCGCAGAACAGAGCCTGGCTACTGCGCCCTGCCAAGCCACGACAACCAGGTAGGCAGGGTTACAGCTACCACTAGTCCTAGGGCTCAATCCTAACTTCTTGTTAATCATGTTTTGATATCAAGGGAATATTTGTGTGAACATTTGAGTTGGATGGTCCTTTGATGGCCTGTCTCTGATTTTATTCCTCTTTGTCTTCCCAGATCCCCACACTCCCTCGCTCCCACAGAGAGAGAGACAGAGGGGATAGAGACAGAAGGGAAAGAGACAGGGAAAGAGACAGGGAAAGAGACAGAGAGAGAGATAGAGAGAGAGATAGAGGAATAGAGAGGGAGAGACTGCGGGGGCGAGACAGCGACCGATATCAGAGCGAGACAGAGGAAGAGGAGGAGAGGGATAGGGTGCTGGATGAAGGGAGTGAAGGAGAAGAGAGTGACGACACTGCTTACGACCGCAGGAACACCATCCTGCCCTGCGACCTGCCCTGATTGGGACGCCTCTATGAAAACACTTCTGTTTTACCACAGTTTCACCACACTTCCCCCAATTTACTGCACTCTACCACCTAGTACCACTGTGGTGGTTTTGATAGGGGTCTGGGTTGGTGGATGCAGTGCTCTACAAATGGTTACTATTTAGTAGTTGTCTGATTTGAGTGTTCTTGTGTGATTTGAGTCCTGTTTGACATGATCAGGGATCAATAAGCTTGCTTTGAGCGATGACGATATTTATGTTGCTATGGCAACACCCTTTAATAATCTTTGGAAAAAAGAGCCCATGCCCTAACTTTTACCCTTCAGTGTGCTGCAGAAGGGAGCTTTAACTTAGTGTTGTGTCTTCTGTCAACCCAGCTCTATTCTCTGATAATCATTGTCTTGTTCTAATCATTTCAGCTAGCCAGTTCCTCAACCTTATCCTCTACCCTCTAGCATGGCTGAGAGAGACGCTGTACTGAGATCTTGGTGTTCAGTGTCAGTCAACGCACAATCAGAAATGTTCTCTTCTCAACTTCCAAAAGGTCATCTGTAGAACATCGTCCATCTCCAGCTGTACTGTATCGAATGAATCAACAAATAATTATTAATTCTACTTATATGTAAGTTAAAATGTGAGATAAACTTGCGTGTAGCAACTATATGTAATTAAAGGTAACAAACACACTGTAGTCAAACTATTTTTATACTATTCTACCTCCTCGCTCTCTCTTCTCTTCCTCTCCTTGTCCTCTACAAACTCAACACTTCACTTGACTTTACCTCATCTTGTACCTCAATCATAATACGGTTATTGTTGTTAATATTGTTATTTCTCAGTACGTATGGTTAGTCATTTTTTCTCATTGTCTGTTGTCTGAAATGATGGTTGTTAGTAATTTTAGACATTTTTTCCAGCACAACAGTCTTCAGTCTGTGTTGCACAGCAGTCTGTTTTCATTGTGATTCACGTATTCATTTACTTGTTGTTTCATTACTCTTGTACTTATAACTCTTGTACTCTTGTAATTATTTATTGGTTAATTAAGAGATATTGTCATTGGTTCTGTCATATTGATTTGTTTTCCTCTGTCCCTCTGAAATGCCTTTCATTGAAGGTCATTACTGCCTACCCAAATCCTTCAGTCTTAATGCAGGTTTGCAGATCCAGGTTTTGTGTATATTGTATGTAATAAAATCTTAGAGATTTATTTAAATTACAATGGCAAAGATTTGGTTATTTCTGTACCTTGTGTAAAAACTGTGTACGGATTAGTACTACAAAAAGGGGACACACATCAATATTTTGTGACTAAAGACAGTGATGAAATCCAGTGGACAAGGATATTACTGGACGTTCAAGTTGCAACTGGCACACCAAACCTCGAACACACACATTCACACACACACACACACACACACACACACACACACACACACACACACACACACACACACACACACACACACACACACACACACACACACACACACACACACACACACACACACACACACACACACACACACACACACACACACACACACACTGATGAGACAAAGGCACACAGATATATCAACACACTTAATCCTCTCAAAGAAGAGTTGGGGAGGGATGGAGTTGGGGAGGGATGGAGTTGGGGAGGGAGAGAGAGAGAGAGAGAGAGAGAGAGAGAGAGAGAGAGAGAGAGAGAGAGAGGAGGGAGGGAGGGAGGGAGGGAGAGAGAGAGAGAGAGAGAGAGAGAGAGAGAGAGAGAGAGAGAGAGAGAGAGAGAGAGAGAGAGAGAGAGAGAGAGAGAGAGAGAGAGAGAGAGAGAGAGAGAGAGAGAGGAGGGAGGGAGGGAGGGAGGGAGGGAGGGAGGGAGGGAGGGAGGGAGGGAGGGAGGGAGGGGAGGAATAGAAGAACGGCAGATGGCCAGAAAGACGTCAATCCAACTCATTCTTCCAGACAGCGCAGGGCACTGTGGGTAATTGCAAACAGGACTGACGTCACGGAGAGAGGAGGAGAGGATGAGAGAAACAGGTAGATAATAAGGGAAAGCTTCAGGCCACAACAGGCCACCACCACCTAGTGAACCCAGTGAACAGGGACAGACATGCCTCGACTCTCTGGGTGAAGGTATTCAACAAAACAGACAGACTATGATTCATTACTCTATTTATATGTAGTGAACTGAGTCTTTTCGGCTCACATACAGGAATTTCTTACACAACAAGATTGCCACTTGTATTTTTTTGTCAATTTAATGAATAGCAACCAAAAACAAGCATAAATCACTCAAAACCACAAAATGAGTTGTCCATATATTACACTAGAAACATCTAACCCACAACACGACATCGGAATGTCAGCCAACCCGGAGGGGAGGGGGTTAGGGTATGTAATCATTGGGACAGTCATCAAGCAGTGAGGGTATGAAGAGACTCATCTGCTCAAATCGTCAGTGTTGCTGAAAACCCATCAACTCATTTCAACTTCACTTCAGTCTGGCTTTTCTCCAGTTTTATTTAGAAGCATTTCTCTCTTTTATCAACAGTCACTGAGTTTCCTCAGTCCTCCCTGGCAGAGTAGGGTATGGAACTGGTGGATGTTATTTCTATGTAGAGGATGGTTATTGTTGCCATTACATTAGTGTCACACTTGTCGCATGTTTATTTAATCCCACCTGCACATTTCACCATTTGTGCCAACTAGGCTTTTTCAGGGCGGAGGGTGAAGAATGTTGCAGAAAGAAATGCATTACTGTCACGGCTGATGAAAGGAGCGGACCAAGGTGTAGCGTGGTGAGCGTAAATGTTATTTAATTAAGAAAAAGACGCAGAACAAAACAATACACACTACAAAACAAAACCGTGAAGCTTAAGGCTAAGTGCCATAAAGAAAGTCAACTTCCCACCAAGACAGGTGGGAAAAAAGGCACCTAAGTATGGTTCCCAATCAGAGACAACGATAGACAGCTGTCCCTGATTGAGAACCATGACTCGGCCAAAACATAGAAACACAACACATAGAAATGCCCACCCCAACTCACACCCTGACCAAACCAAAATAGAGACATAAAAAGAATCTCCAAGGTCAGGGCGGGACAACTATAGACATGAATCACTGTACTTATGGGATTTGTTTGTATGGTTGTCCCATAAAATGTATGTTGTTTGTATAATTTGTTATTGTTTACATAATTATTTCAATCTGCAAAATACACAGTACATATTTCTTCTGGCTTCATGGCTCAGAAGAAGCAACCACAGAGTCCTCAGTATGATGTCCCTGAGCTGGGATGACTAGGAGGATTTGCACTGAGTGCTTTGACCTCTAGAGACTAAAGAGATAGTTGCAAGGAGGGAAATCAATTCAATCCTTTGGGTTGCGTGTGAAGTGGGAACTCAAATGATCCAATCTGCTCTCTCACCAAGTTAAACAGATGGTATCTAAACCTACCAATAATATCATACATTTAACATATTATGTCAAAATTTTGAAAGACTAGACATTTTGGTTGTTGTTGTTTAGATAATTGTTTTGTGGTGAAGTGGACATCTGCTGACTCATCTCCCCTCTGTTAACAAAACAGGGACTCATTTAGATAACTGATCAAATACTATCTTTATTAAATACAACAAATATTAACAGGGTTCGCAGTCATAGAACACATACTGATAACCACACACACACGTGCATACACACAAACACACACACACACACAGAACATATACTGGTAACACACACACACACACACACACACACACACACACACACACACACACACACACACACACACACACACACACACACACACACGCACACACAGTCATAGACCACGTAGTGGTAACACACACACACACACACACACACACACACACACACACACACACACACACACACACACACACACACACACACACACACACACACACACACATACTGGTAACCACACACACATATACACACACACAGCGCACACACATACACAGACGCACACACACAACCCACTATCTGTGCAGCTCACAATCTCTGATCATAAGAACATACAGTGCCTTGCGAAAATATTCGGCCCCCTTGATCTTTGCGACCTTTTGCCACATTTCAGGCTTCAAACATAAAGATATAAAACTGTATTTTTTTGTGAAGAATCAACAACAAGTGGGACACAATCATGAAGTGGAACGACATTTATTGGATATTTCAAACTTTTTTAACAAATCAAAAACTGAAAAATTGGGCGCGCAAAATTATTCAGCCCCTTTACTTTCAGTGCAGCAACCTCTCTCCAGAAGTTCAGTGAGGATCTCTGAATGATCCAATGTTGACCTAAATGACTAATGATGATAAATACAATCCACCTGTGTGTAATCAAGTCTCTGTATAAATGCACCTGCACTGTGATAGTCTCAGAGGTCCGTTAAAAGCGCAGAGAGCATCATGAAGAACAAGGAACACACCAGGCAGGTCCGAGATACTGTTGTGAAGAAGTTTAAAGCCGGATTTGGATACAAAAAGATTTCCCAAGCTTTAAACATCCCAAGGAGCACTGTGCAAGCGATAATATTGAAATGGAAGGATTATCAGACCACTGCAAATCTACCAAGACCTGGCCGTCCCTCTAAACTTTCAGCTCATACAAGGAGAAGACTGATCAGAGATGCAGCCAAGAGGCCCATGATCACTCTGGATGAACTGCAGAGATCTACAGCTGAGGTGGGAGACTCTGTCCATAGGACAACAATCAGTCGTATATTGCACAAATCTGGCCTTTATGGAAGTGTGGCAAGAAGAAAGCAATTTCTTAAAGATATCCATAAAAAGTGTCATTTAAAGTTTGCCACAAGCCACCTGGGAGACACACCAAACATGTGGAAGAAGGTGCTCTTGTCAGATGAAACCAAAATGGAACTATTTGGCAACAATGCAAAACGTTATGTTTGGCGTAAAAGCAACACAGCCCATCACCCTGAACACACCATCCCCACTGTCAAACATGGTGGTGGCAGCATCATGGTTTGGACCTGTTTTTCTTCAGCAGGGACAGGGAAGATGGTTAAAATTGATGGGAAGATGGATGGAGCCAAATACAGGACCATTCTGGAAGAACCTGATGGAGTCTGCAAAAGACCTGAGACTGGGACGGAGATTTGTCTTCCAACAAGACAATGATCCAAAACATAAAGCAAAATCTACAATGGAATGGTTCAAAAATAAACATATCCAGGTGTTAGAATGGCCAAGTCAAAGTCCAGACCTGAATCCAATTGAGAATCTGTGGAAAGAACTGAAAACTGCTGTTCACAAATGCTCTCCATCCAACCTCACTGAGCTCGAGCTGTTTTGCAAGGAGGAATGGGAAAAAATGTCAGTCTCTCGATGTGCAAAACTGATAGAGACATACCCCAAGCGACTTACAGCTGTAATCGCAGCAAAAGGTGGCGCTACAAAGTATTAACTTAAGGGGGCTGAATAATTTTGCACGCCCAATTTTTCAGTTTTTGATTTGTTAAAAAAGTTTGAAATATACAATAAATGTCGTTCCACTTCATGATTGTGTCCCACTTGTTGTTGATTCTTCACAAAAAAATACAGTTTTATATCTTTATGTTTGAAGCCTGAAATGTGGCAAAAGGTCGCAAAGTTCAAGGGGGCCGAATACTTTCGCAAGGCACTGTATTTATAAAGCATAGTATAAACACTGAACACTGTGCAAAGCATTTTGTTAAGACACATTCTAAGTAGGCAAGATAATTGAGGCACCATGGTAACATGGACAGGGGCAGGGATGTGTATTTGGATGACCAGTAAAGTACTTCTACCCAGTGGGGTGAGTTTGGATTTAGGCCAGTGGTATCTACTAGTGTTAGCCCTGCACAGCCATTGGGAGGAAGGGTCAGCTGGAAGCCTGACAGGTCCAGGATCAGATTTCCCTGCCGCCCAGCCTAGCTGTCTCCATTACACACTGAAAACTCTCCACTGTCCCAGGGCCAACACTTAGGGCTGCTCTCTGTTTGCACCACAGCCCCCAGGCTGATCTCTTTGTGTTCCACGTCAACACAATATCACTGCAGAGCATTTCTGCCATAGCTTTCAGAGACGGTGCCCAGTCCCATCAGGACATTCAGAGTGTTTTTACACATAGTCCTCTTTAAAAGAACTGATCTTTGAATGAGGACTCAACTCTTTTGTCAGTTCACTTCACCTATCCTGTGGTCCGAGTCCTCTTTGCATTGCCATGTTTAGAAAGGAACCAATATCTTTTTCCAAAATTCACTCAATGCACTCCAGGGTTTTACAAAGTGCAGTGCAGGATAAGACATTCCATCAAAACGTGTTATCAGACAGCTATATACACCTGCTTACATTTTGAAAGCTAATAGACTGCATTTAGTGAAAAAAGGGGAGAAATAATCATTTTAATCAGAAGACACTACTACATGTAAATATGATTGGTTACAGAATAAATAGCAGAAGAATAACTGCAGATTAAATAATACTGTAATTGAATATTGTACACCCAATTTAGGCTACCGCCCTTTTAAGAGCTAGAATTGATTTTGGACCCTATGTTGTGATTCTCACCAAATATGTTGTTGTCTTCTCACACTATTCAAACCCCACAATCAAATAAACAGTTTATGAACCTCTCTTAGCCTATAGATCACATATGGCAAACAAATAGTCTGAACTAAAAACTAAACATTTCTGTGGATTCTTGACAATCGCTAATCAATACAAAAAAACATCACGTTTTTTTCCATGAACCTGCACATCTACTTCTCTCTTTTGTGGCACCAATGTGAGTGGTTACGGCAAGGGAAACAATGCTGCAGTAGCCTAGTGTGTGGTGCGGAAATAATGACAAGTGAACCTGGGGAGCTTTGTGTTCACATTGCCCTAAAAAAGGAATCAAACCTTGGAATTCAAGAGAACCGAACTCAGACCAGCTCTCGAGATGATCTCAGTTTGGTTTGCTTAGGGGGCTCTTCTGAGGGGGTCTGAGTTCTTTGAGAGTGTTCACGCTGCACAAAAAAAATTGCAAACTGCACTGGGTTCACAAAAATGGTAAAAACGCCCTTAGTCAACCCTCTACACACATTCAAAATGGCCCTGTGCATTTAGCTAGCTAGCACACAATAACATATAAAATGGCACTGCAATTCACTCATGTCTTATAAACACCAACATTTACAATTGCTAGAGTTGTATGTACTGTATAAACTGTTATTACAATCTGGTAAATATATCATAAATAAATATACATTCTGTTTAAGCTGTTTTTATTGTCAATATGATGGCATCATACTCAATTCTCAGTGACATTAGCAAAACGCAAGCTGTCACAATATCTGCCATGGTCTCATCAGTTCTGTTTGTAGTAAACGGTGTAAGCCATTGACGGTGCAAGCGTGCAAGTAAGTCCTTGAGTAAAATAGTATTTTTTTTGTATCTCGTCTCCTTTACTTTGCCATCCTCCTTTATCTTTCTCTCTATTTAACTTAGAGGCAGAGTACCAGGGTTTATTTCAGCAGATCCTCTGTCTATCCATCTATCCTGTCTCACACCTGAGTGACCAGGGGTTCCCTGAGGTACACGTTGCCTTTGTTCTCCCACCCGTCCTGCCCCGCACACAGTCCTGACAGCAGTGTCCCATTGAGGGGGTTACAGATTCCCTTGCAGTCGCCCACATACAGGGGAGTGTAATCTCCCTCCCCTTCGTCTCCCTCCTCATCCTCACCCTCCCAGAGAGAGGTGCTGATGTGGGTGTACTCACTGATTTTCTCGAGACACTCCGTCTCTCGGTGATAGAAGTAGCTGAAGTTGGACACAATGACGGGGACTGGCAGGGAGATGGTGAGCACACCAGCGATGGCACACATGGAGCCCACCAGCTTGCCCCCCAGAGTCGTAGGGTACATGTCCCCGTAGCCCACTGTCGTCATGGAGACCACGGCCCACCAGAAGGCCTCAGGGATGCTGGTGAACACCGTGTCGGGGCTGTCC
Organism: Oncorhynchus keta; assembly: GCF_023373465.1. Lineage (NCBI taxonomy): Eukaryota > Metazoa > Chordata > Actinopteri > Salmoniformes > Salmonidae > Oncorhynchus > Oncorhynchus keta. Next base: position 32,511,119 of record NC_068452.1, on the reverse strand, counting down.
GCCTCGGCGAAGTAGACAGCGCTGGAGAAGAGGATGACTCCGATGAAGAGGAAGAAGATGAGCAGGGCCAGCTCTCTCAGGCTGGCCTTCAGAGTCTGGCCCAGGATCTGCAGGCCCTTGGAGTGACGCGACAGCTTGAAGATCCTGAACACCCTGACCAGCCTAATGACCCTGATGATGGCCAAAGACATGCCCGGGTCCTTGTTGGAGGTTTTGTCCCTGGCCAGCTCTGTGCCCAGAGTGACGAAGAAGGGAATGATGGCGAGGAAGTCGATAGTGTTCATCACGTCCTTGAAGAAGTGGAGCTTACTGGGGAGCTGGCTAAGCGCATAATGAGCTCAAAGGAGAACCAGAAGATACATATGGTCTCCACCTGGAAGAAGGGGTCATGGAAAGCACTGCCAGTGGGAGGGACCAGGATGGTGATGTTGGGGAGGGTAGGATGGGGCTGGTAGGTGAATTTCTGGAGGGAGAGAAGGAGAGAGGGAAAGTGAGTGGTGTTAGAAATGAAGCAGGAGAGATTGAGGGGAGATAAAACAGTGAAGGGGGGATGACCGTGGTTTAGACAAGAGATAACAAACAGGGTTGTAACGTCTCCTTCCAACTCACACCCTCCAACACGTAGATCCCCTGAACGCAGCTCACTCTCCAGATCCCAATCACCTGGATTCTAATCACCTGTTCACACACCTGTATGTCATTATCACACACTATTTAGTTCAGTTCTTTGCTCCACATCACTGTGAGGTTTTGTTTGTTTTGTGACACATGTCTTTCAGAGCGCTGGTTTTCCTGTGATTTACTCCTCCTGTGTATGATGGTTTTTGCCTATCTCACTAACGGTGCCTTTTGCCTATTCCCTGCCTGTACTTTAGCTTATCGGATTTCCTGTTATCTGCCTATTGCCTGATCTCCCAGACTACATTACTAGCCTTTTCTCTGCCTGTACTGTTCCCATTTGGACCCCCTGTGTATGACCTTCTGCCTGCCCCTGGACCCAGCTACCTGCCTCCTCCTGTGTAGGACCTTCTGCCTGCCCCTGGACCCAGCTACCTGCCTCCTCCTGTGTATGACCTTCTGCCTGCCCCTGGACCCAGCTACCTGCCTCCTCCTGTGTAGGACCTTCTGCCTGCCCCTGGACCCAGCTACCTGCCTCCTCCTGTGTATGACCTTCTGCCTGCCCCTGGACCCAGCTACCTGCCTCCTCCTGTGTATGACCTTCTGCCTGCCCCTAGACCCAGCTACCTGCCTCCTCCTGTGTATGACCTTCTGCCTGCCCCTGGACCCAGCTACCTGCCTCCTCCTGTGTATGACCTTCTGCCTGCCCCTGGTCCCAGCTACCTGCCTCCTCCTGTGTATGACCTTCTGCCTACCCCTGGACCCAGCTACCTGCATCCTCCTGTGTAGGACCTTCTGCCTGCCCCTGGACCCAGCTACCTGCCTCCTCCTGTGTATGACCTTCTGCCTGCCCCTGGGCCCAGCTACCTGCCTCCTCCTGTGTAGGACCTTCTGCCTGCCCCTAGACCCAGCTACCTGCCTCCTCCTGTGGTCCTTTACAATAAACACCTGCTGCACCCTGCACTTGAAACCAGCTCTCTGTCTCTCCTCGTGTTCATTACAAGGGTAATTAGGACATAAATTCATTAATAAGAAATAGTAAGGGTGGAAGGTTAGACATAGGTCGGGGGGAACCATGATGACTACAGTAAACATGAGAAGGAGGAGAGAGGGAGGAGAAGTGATTATTTTAAAGGTGGCAAAGTTTTTCCTCAGCACATGTGGAAAATGCATCTGTCATCACGGTCTGATTAAGACTGTGATAACTGTGTATAACTTCACTTGTGCAATCACACTTTCTCTTTCCTTCCGCAGACCTTGATGCAAATGTGTTTCGTCTCTATATTTAAACAGAAGAAAAACATTATAGAGCATGACTGACTGCATGTGACAACGGCTAATGTTACAGCACAGCGTCTGGACTGACTGAGGAATCTGACACTTCATTTCATCCTGACAATGTTTTCTAAGAAGCAGTCTTGGGATTCAAAGTGAGACAGTCAAATGTAGGTTTTATGGTATGTCCAGCCATAAGACGGATTGGAGGCAAATGGCTCAGAATTTGTATTGCCTATGATAAAATTATAGTGAAGCAAAAGTGAAGCAAAAGTTGTGTGTTAGTGCCTGTCCGTGTGCCTGCATGAGTGTGCCTGTGTGAGGTGCATATACAGCAGTTGTTTGTTTGGGCATATACTGCATATGTTAGTCTCTATGTAGAGGCCTGGAATGCTTTTACCAACTGAAATGACAGTGACATTTGCCCTCACATTTGTCACCCACTTTAGTTCCAGTTCTCCTCACCTTTATGAGGTTGAAAAGCCATGATCACACTGCCCCGACAGACATTCTCACTCTTTGTCACCCAATAAGAAAGGAATAACAACTAGCTGCTCATTCCAAATGGTCACAGAACCATACAGCATGTCTTTCAATACTGTATGTCTAGAGAACCATACAGCATGTCTTTCAATACTGTATGTCTAGAGAACCATACAGCACGTCTTTCAATACTGTATGTCTAGAGAACCATACAGCACGTCTTTCAATACTGTATGTCTAGAGAACCATACAGCATGTCTTTCAATACTGTATGTCTAGAGAACCATACAGCATGTCTTTCAATACTGTATGTCTAGAGAACCATACAGCACGTCTTTCAATACTGTATGTCTAGAGAACCATACAGCACCTCTTTCAATACTGTATGTCTAGAGAACCATACAGCACGTCTTTCAATACTGTATGTCTAGAGAACCATACAGCACCTCTTTCAATACTGTATGTCTAGAGAACCATACAGCACGTCTTTCAATACTGTATGTCTAGAGAACCATACAGCACCTCTTTCAATACTGTATGTCTAGAGAACCATACAGCACGTCTTTCAATACTGTATGTCTAGAGAACCATACAGCACGTCTTTCAATACTGTATGTCTAGAGAACCATACAGCACCTCTTTCAATACTGTATGTCTAGAGAACCATACAGCACGTCTTTCAATACTGTATGTCTAGAGAACCATACAGCATGTATTTCAATACTGTATGTCTAGAGAACCATACAGCATGTCTTTCAATACTGTATGTCTAGAGAACCATACAGCACGTCTTTCAATACTGTATGTCTAGAGAACCATACAGCACCTCTTTCAATACTGTATGTCTAGAGAACCATACAGCACGTCTTTCAATACTGTATGTCTAGAGAACCATACAGCACCTCTTTCAATACTGTATGTCTAGAGAACCATACAGCACCTCTTTCAATACTGTATGTCTAGAGAACCATACAGCACGTCTTTCAATACTGTATGTCTAGAGAACCATACAGCACCTCTTTCAATACTGTATGTCTAGAGAACCATACAGCACGTCTTTCAATACTGTATGTCTAGAGAACCATACAGCACCTCTTTCAATACTGTATGTCTAGAGAACCATACAGCACCTCTTTCAATACTGTATGTCTAGAGAACCATACAGCACGTCTTTCAATACTGTATGTCTAGAGAACCATACAGCACGTCTTTCAATACTGTATGTCTAGAGAACCATACAGCACGTCTTTCAATACTGTATGTCTAGAGAACCATACAGCACGTCTTTCAATACTGTATGTCTAGAGAACCATACAGCACGTCTTTCAATACTGTATGTCTAGAGAACCATACAGCACCTCTTTCAATACTGTATGTCTAGAGAACCATACAGCACGTCTTTCAATACTGTATGTCTAGAGAACCATACAGCACCTCTTTCAATACTGTATGTCTAGAGAACCATACAGCACGTCTTTCAATACTGTATGTCTAGAGAACCATACAGCACCTCTTTCAATACTGTATGTCTAGAGAACCATACAGCACCTCTTTCAATACTGTATGTCTAGAGAACCATACAGCACGTCTTTCAATACTGTATGTCTAGAGAACCATACAGCACGTCTTTCAATACTGTATGTCTAGAGAACCATACAGCACGTCTTTCAATACTGTATGTCTAGAGAACCATACAGCACCTCTTTCAATACTGTATGTCTAGAGAACCATACAGCACCTCTTTCAATACTGTATGTCTAGAGAACCATACAGCACGTCTTTCAATACTGTATGTCTAGAGAACCATGCAGCACCTCTTTCAATACTGTATGTCTAGAGAACCATACAGCACGTCTTTCAATACTGTATGTCTAGAGAACCATACAGCACGTCTTTCAATACTGTATGTCTAGAGAACCATACAGCACCTCTTTCAATACTGTATGTCTAGAGAACCATACAGCACGTATTTCAATACTGTATGTCTAGAGAACCATACAGCACGTCTTTCAATACTGTATGTCTAGAGAACCATACAGCACCTCTTTCAATACTGTATGTCTAGAGAACCATACAGCACGTCTTTCAATACTATATGTCTAGAGAACCATACAGCACCTCTTTCAATACTGTATGTCTAGAGAACCATACAGCACGTCTTTCAATACTGTATGTCTAGAGAACCATACAGCACCTCTTTCAATACTGTATGTCTAGAGAACCATACAGCACGTCTTTCAATACTGTATGTCTAGAGCTTCCGTTGCAACGGGAGGTGGTCGTCTTGTAAAAGACAAGGATTTATTTTCAGTTGCTGCTACCTATGCTGCCATTTTGAGTCTGTACAGAGCGCTGTGTGTCTTCTGTCAGATGTTCTGATCATGTGAGTGAGTGTGAGAGGTCGGGTGTGTGCATATGCGCTTCGGTAAGACCCACCATATACCTTGTGTTCTGTGCTTTTGCATGATCCCTCAAAATCCAAAAGCAGCTAAGCCAACCTTGTCGGTAAGCCACTTGGCAGGTGAAGTACATTTCATTTTGTGCGAGTCATCAAATAGGTGTTCTGTACTACTCTTTCCATGCCTCTTTCAGTGGGTATGAGTCAGTGTGTTTATTAATGGGAACCAACGTTTACGTGTTGATGTGCTCTTAGAGTTGTCCTTGCGCTATATATAGCTCCTTTAGATCTCTAAGGAGTAACGTGAGACATGCTCCTCTCCACTCTCCTCTTTTGCACTCCACTTTCACTTACCCTCTCTCCCTCTTTCTCTCTCTCTCTCCCTCTCTCTCCCTCTCTCCCTGTTTCTCTCCCTCTTTCTCTCCCTCTTCCTCTCCCTCTTTCTCTCCCCCTTTCTCTCTCTCTCTCTCTCCCTCTTTCTCTCCCTCTCTCTCTCTCCCTCTTTTCTCTCTCTCTCTCTCTCTCTCCCTCTCTCCCTCTTTTTCTCTCTCTCTCTCTCTCTCTCCCGCTCTCCCTCTTTCTCTCCCTCTCTCCCTCTTTCTCTCCCTCTCTCCCTCTTTCTCTCTCTCTCTCTCGGTTTATATATTCCTATCAACTCCATCTATTCCCATACGGAGTCGTCTTGGCAGTGATCCTGGAGCACCAGTCAATGTGAGACACAGATGGTCAGTGATCTGGAGATACCATCAATAAAGCATAATGTTCTTTGTGCAGTCCATATTTACCCCTCCCTTCCTGCCCCTCATCTCTTTCTGTCCCACCCCTTTTTCTCTCCCGCTCTTACCTGCAACCTCCCTCTTTCTCTAGTTCCCACACTAGTTCCCCCTCTCCTCACCCCCCACTCTTCCCATTCCTTTCCCTCAATTTTAATGACATGACTAAAATAATCTCAGAAATGTCTCTGTCCAGTGTGTGTGTGTGTGTGTGTGTGTGTGTGTGTGTGTGTGTGTGTGTGTGTGTGTGTGTGTGTGTGTGTGTGTGTGTGTGTGTGTGTCGCATGTTGTGTTTAACCCTGTAAGTGGCCTGTGTCGTCACACATGTAGTATTCATGTTCCACAGGGTGACATCTGTCATTGACTTTCACCAACTGTCATCCACTAACTGTCATCCTTTACTAATTGTCATCCTTCACTGACTGTTGATGATCACCTCATCATCAGTCTCCCAATGTGCTAACCTCTGTTCTCTTAGCACTCTGTCGAGATGCATTCCTTACTCTTTCATCCTCTCTTCATTCCTCTCTTCATTCCTCTCTTCATCCCTCTCTTCATTCCTCTCTTCATCCCTCTCTTCATTCCTCTCTTCATGCCTCACTTCATCCCTCTCTTCATTCCTCTCTTCATCCTTCTCTTCATCCCTCTCTTTATTCCTCTCTTCATCCTTCTCTTCATCCCTCTCTTCATTCCTCTCTTCATCCCTCTCTTCATTCCTCTCTTCATCCTTCTCTTCATCCCTCTCTTCATCCCTCTCTTCATCCCTCTCTTCATCCCTCTCTTCATTCCTCTCTTTATCCCTCTCTTCATCCCTCTCTTCATCCCTCTCTTTATCCCTCTCTTTATCCCTCTCTTCATTCCTCTCTTTATCCCTCTCTTCATCCCTCTCTTCATCCCTCTCTTCATCCCTCTCTTCATCCCTCTATTCATTCCTCTCTTCATCCCTATCTTCATCCCTCTCTTTATTCCTCTCTTTATCCCTCTCTTTATCCCTCTCTTCATCCCTCTCTTTATCCCTCTCTTCATTCCTCTCTTTATCCCTCTCTTTATCCCTCTCTTTATCCCTCTCTTTATCCATCTCTTCATCCCTCTCTTTATTCCTCTCTTTATCCCTCTCTTTATCCCTCTCTTCATCCCTCTCTTTATCCATCTCTTCATTCCTCTCTTTATCCCTCTCTTCATCCCTCTCTTTATCCCTCTCTTTATCCATCTCTTCATCCCTCTCTTTATTCCTCTCTTTATCCCTCTCTTTATCCCTCTCTTCATCCCTCTCTTTATCCATCTCTTCATTCCTCTCTTTATCCCTCTCTTTATCCCTCTCTTCATCCCTCTCTTTATCCATCTCTTCATTCCTCTCTTCATTCCTCTCTTTATCCCTCTCTTCATCCCTGTCTTCATCCCTCTCTTTATTCCTCTCTTTATCCCTCTCTTTATCCCTCTCTTTATCCCTCTCTTCATCCCTCTCTTTATCCATCTCTTCATTCCTCTCTTTATCCATTCCTCTTTATCCCTCTTCATTCCTTCATCCCTCTCTTTATCCATCTCTTTATCCCTCTCTTCATTCCTCTCTTTATCCCTCTCTTCATTCCTCTCTTTATCCCTCTCTTCATTCCTCTCTTTATCCCTCTCTTCATTCCTCTCTTTATCCCTCTCTTCATCCCTCTCTTCATCCCTCTCTTCATTCCTCAACTTCCTCTATCTGTGCTTTATGTACATCTCCCGCAGCCTCTCCTTTCTCCTGGTCCCTTTGTTTGTTTCCTTTTCTACTATTCTCTGTTTCTCTCTCATTCTCTCTCTCCTGTGTGTCATTTCTGTTTGGCCCTCAGGCCCCTGGCCCCACAACGGCCCCCTCTCACCTCTCGGAGCTCCTTCTCGTTCCTGAAGTCAGGCAGCGTCTCCAAGCAGAAGATGGCGATGGACACCACAATGACCATGACGCTGATGATGGCGATGATGCGTGCGCCCGAGGAGGATTCTGGGTGCTCAAAAAGCATCCAAACCTTCCTCTGCATCTCGTTCTCAGGCAGCGCAGGCACCTCCTCCTTGGGGAAGCCCTCATCCTCCTTGAAGCGTTCCATGATCTCCTCACCAAGCTCATAGAAGCGCAGCTCATCCAAGAACACATCCAGGGGCACGTTGGCAGGCCGCCGCAGCCGCCCGCCAGACTGGTAGAAGTAGAGGATGGCGTCAAAGCAGTTCCGGTTCCGGTCCAGGAACAGCTCATTGCGCAGAGGGTCAAAGTAGCGAATTCTGCGGTTAGGGTCCCCCAGGAGGGAGTCGGGGAACTGGGCCAGAGTGCGGAGCTGTGTCTCGTAGCGCATCCCCGACACGTTGATGGCTAGCCGCTCCGTCAGGGCCCAGCCCCCCCTCCACAGGGAGCCTGAGCGACGACAGCTTTCCCTTTTCCCCTCAACCCTCTCCTTTTCACTGCCATTATTCTCTGTCTCCTTCTCTCCCTTCTCCGCCTTGTTGCGCTGGTCCTTGGTCTCCTTGTCGCTCTCGCTCACCTCCTCTGGGAGATGTTTCTTGTCTCCTTCTCCTCCTGCTTCACCTCCACCCTTGTCATGGTTCTCCATTCCTTGGTCTGTCATTCAGCTTCTATTTAGTTCTTTGTGAGGACAGTTTGTCCCCTTACTCTAGAGAGAAATGCACAACGCTGCTGAAGTTATCAAGAAACATATCAGGTACTGCAGAAGAAGAGACATATCAGGGAAAGGCAGATAAAGAAGTGGGAGGAGAAACAACTCACATTATTGGCCATTTTAATACTCATAATTATTTAACAGAAATGTAAGCTTAAAGTAATTTACGCCAATTCGCCCCCAAATACACTACCGGTCAAGAATTTTAGAATACCTACTCATTGAGGGGTTTTTCTTTATTTTTACTAGTTTCTACAGAAGAATAACAGCTTTGCATACTCTTGGCATTCTCTCAACCAGCTTCACATAGAATACTTTTACAACAGTCTTTAAGGAGTTCCCACATATGCTGAGCACTAGTAGGCTGCTTTTCCTTCACTCTGCGGTCTGACTCATCCCAAACCATCTCAATTTGGTTGAGGTCGGGGGATTGTGGAGGCCAGGTCATCTGATGCAGCACTCCATCACTCTCCTTCTTGGTCAAATAGCCCATACACAGCCTGGAGGTGTGTTGGGTCATTGTAACTGACTTGCCTGGTTAAATGGAGGTTACATTTAAAAAATAAAATAAAAATGTCCTGTTGAAAAACCAAATGATAGTCCCATAAGCCCAAACCGGATGGGATGGCGTATCGCTACAGAATGCTGTGGTAGCCATGCTGGTTAAGTGTGCCTTAAATTCTAAATAAATCCCAGACAGTGTCACCAGCAAATCAGCCCATAACACCTCCTCCTCCATGCTTTACGGTGGAAATCGCCAATTTGGACTCCAGACCAAAGGACAAATTTCCACCGGTCTAATGTCCATTGCTCATGTTTCTTGGCCCTTGCAACCCTCTTCTTCTTATTGGTGTCCTTTAGTAGTGGTTTACATTTACATTTACATTTAAGTCATTTAGCAGACGCTCTTATCCAGAGCGACTTACAAATTGGGTTTCTTTGCAGTAATTCGACCATGAAGGCCTGATTCACACAGTCTCCTCTGAACAGTTGATGTTGAGATGTGTCTGTTACATGAACTCTGTGAAGCATTTATTTGGGCTGCAATTTCTGAGGCTGGTAACTCTAATGAACATATCCTCTGCAGCAGAGGTAACTCTGGGTCTTCCATTCCTGTGGTGGTCCTCATGAGAGCCAGTTTCATCATAGCACTTGGTGGTTTTTGCGACTGCACTTTGCACTTTCAAAGTTCTTGAATACAGAACATAGCCCTATTTGGTAAAAGACCAAGTCCATATTATGGCAAGAACAGCTCAAATAAGCTCAAAAAATGACTGACTTGTCTTAAAGTAATGATGGACTGTCATTTCCCTTTGCTTATTTGAGCTGTTCTTGCCATAATATGGACTTGGTCTTTTACCAAATAGGGCTATGTTCTATGTTCTGTATACTCTGCCTACCTTGTCACAACACAACTGATTGGCTCACACATTAAGAAAGAAAAAAATTCCACAAATGAACTTTTAAGAAGGCACACCTGCTAATTGAAATGCATTCCAGGTGACTACCTTCTGAAGCTGGTGAGAGAATGCCAATAGTTTGCAAAGCTATCAACAAGGCAAAGGGTGGCTATTTGAAGAATCTCAAATACAAAATACATTTTGATTTGTTTAACACTTTTTTGGTTACTACATGATTCCATATGTGTTATTTCATCATTTTGATGTCTTCACTATTATTCTACAATGTAGAAAATAGTTCAAATAGAGAAAAACCCTTGAATGAGTCGATGTTCTGAAAGTCTTGACCGGTAGTATGCAAGACACATTTTACATCTACAGTACAGAATAACAAATAAAAGCATGAACTAGACAGGTGTTATTTCAATCAGAACCTTTAACTTCTATGTTCTGTCAGAATGACTATTTCTTTAATCAGAACATTAGTCTTTACAGTCGACACAGCCATTATTAGAATAACACAGAGTCCTACTCATAAACATCCTAGTTACATGCCATGCCCAAGCATGCTGCTGTGAAGTAAGAACCATATTATTGGTGTTATTTACAAGAAGCAGCCTGCACTGTTCCACTCACCCCTCTGTCAGTCAGCTACTGTTGATAGAGACTAATTACTCAAGAGAATCACGGTGCCTCCACTACTGTACCTCCGCCACAGGGTATCTGTCTGGCTGTCTGTCTGTCTGGCCCTCCCTTTGGCCGTCTGTCTGTCTGTCCGTCCGGCCCACCCTCTGGCCGTCTCTCTGGGGGGGGGGCACCATGGCTCCTTCAGGGGTAGTGTTAATCTGTCTGCTGATACCCCACCCTGGGTGAAGTGAAGATAGTTAAGCTTGTTTGTAGGTCACAGCCTCAGTCTCTCCCCTTTGCTCTCTCTCATGCCTACTATTTCTCTGGAGAATGCTGTCAGGTCGAAATTCAATCCACTGCTTTCTCTCTACAACCTCAGCACGGTGTCCTCTTCATACCCCCACCCCCTAATGTCAGCCCCCTGCCTCTCTCTTAAAGTCCTCTTCATACCCCCACCCCCTAATGTCAGCCCCCTGCCTCTCTCTTAAAGTATTCAATTTCCCCTCTCTCCCTGTCATAAACAAACACACAAAAACACACACACCATCCTCAACACATGTACTGATGTCCTCACGAGACCCAAATGAACACCCATAAAATCCCAGTGAGAATGTATTTTGGAGTTCCATCCTGGCTTCAGTATTTATAATGCTCCTGACTAGGGCCCTGTGTTTTTCTGACCATGTCACCTTACCAGGAAATACTCAGGGCCCTAAATGAGTTATGTAGCAGAGCCAATGCATTTCCTGGTGAGGTGTGGTCAGGACAAATGTAGGGCCCAAGTACATTTACATTTAAGTCATTTAGCAGACGCTCTTATCCAGAGCGACTTACAAATTGGTGCATACACCTTATGACATCCAGTAGAATAGTCACTTTACAATAGTGCATCTAAATCTTAAAGGGGGGGGGGTGAGAATTACTTATCCTATCCTAGGTATTCCTTAAAGAGGTGGGGTTTCAGGAGTCTCCGGAAGGTGGTGATTGACTCCGCTGTCCTGGCGTCGTGAGGGAGTTTGTTCCACCATTGGGGGGCCAGAGCAGCGAACAGTTTTGACTGGGCTGAGCGGGAACTGTACTTCCTCAGTGGTAGGGAGGCGAGCAGGCCAGAGGTGGATGAACGCAGTGCCCTTGTTTGGGTGTAGGGCCTGATCAGAGCCTGGAGGTACTGAGGTGCCGTTCCCCTCACAGCTCCGTAGGCAAGCACCAAGTCACATTTACAAACATGTTAACACATGTTATGAGACCGAACAGTAAAACTGAAAGCCTACAACAAAAAGCCATGACACTCCTTTTCTGATTATCCTTTCATAAGCCTTTATTCAGATGGCTTAGTGTATGGTATAGTATAGGGTATGGTGCACACGTGTCAGGCAGGTAATGACTCACAGGTGTTGTGTCAACAAAAATGTAAGTGACATATAATGACCACTGTAAGATGTCAACAGCATTATTTCTGGGCCAGAAAAAGGTTTACATGGGGCCTAGCAGTTAAGAGCGTTGAGCCAGTAACCGAAAGTTGGCTGGTTTGAATCCCGAGCCGACGAGGTAAAGAAAATCTGTTGATGTGCCCTTGAGCAAGGCACTTAACCCTAATCGCTCTGTTAAATCGCTATGGATACGATTGTAAGCTAAATGACTCAAATGTAAATGTAAAATAAGAATTGATGGTTGAGTTGAACTATTTAGAGACGTGTGTCAGTTGGAAGGTGGGAAAAAAACATGTCAAATGTATAACAGTTATAACAGGTATAACAGTCAAATGTATAACAGTTATAACACTGATATGAGGTGGATTTTACAGGAAAGTGAGCATTAAAGCATTTAAATATATTTTTTAAATTATGCATTAGACAATTGCAAAAACCATCCCATTGGCTTCTTGGTTAATTGATGAATGTAATGGCTTATTTTTTCAATTTCAGAATATGCCTCATACATAGACTGAGATACCGGTATGCATGTTGACACAGCAGGTTGCAGCACCAGGATGTGCGTTAAAACTTGCATGGAGTTTAAACTACAAGTCCCACAAAGCCGCTCACCTGTCTTCACAGACGAAAAACAAAACCCATGATTTTTAAGGAACTTGGAGGAGGGAAGAGAAAGTTAACGTAGAAATGTAAAAGGCAAAAAGACAACGGGAGGGATGCAATTATATATTTTGCTGCATGTAAAGAAATAGAATAAAACGTGTAGCTTGGAAAGAGGGCAAGTCACTTTGTTTGCGGCATTCGACCAAACACAGTCAACCAGGTAGTGGCGGTTCTTTGCGAACGTATAGTCACTGAAATCATCACCCGTGACGGGTTGGCTCTAGTGAACATGTCAGGCAGTACATTGCGTTACGGAGACAACGTTGTCATTGTGACCGGCGGGTCCAAAGGGATTGGTAGAGGGATTGTCAAAGTATTCGGTAAGAATCAAAGTTGCTGATTTGAAGTAAATTTGTTGAGATTTGAGCAGAGTGAGGTACTGGGGAAACAATAATATGCTATTCTGTTGTTCTTTCCCCAGTGGAGAATGGAGCCAAAGTTGTATTCTGTGCAAGAGGGGGTGAGTGCAAGAGGGGGTGCTCAGATTAAAGTATACCATTGCAGGTGTGGGGGAACTGGTGGCTTCTACGGTTGTGGCTAGATGGAGTACAGCTTCGTACCAAAAGTTGCATGCTCGAGTTGCGTCGGCGACAACTGTAGGATTGTAGCTAAACCTAACCTTAAACTTTTTCGCCTAACTTGCTACGTTAATTATCCTAACCTGCTACTTTAATTATCCTAACCTGCTACATGAATTATCCTAACCTACTGCATTCATTCTCCTAACCTGATGCATTAGTTATCCTAACCTGCTGCATTAGTTATCCTAACCTGCTGCATTAGTTATCCTAACCTGCTGCATTAATTATCCTAACCTGCTACATTAATTATCCTAACCTGCTACTTTAATTATCCTAACCTGCTACATTAATTATCCTAACCTACTGCATTCATTCTCCTAACCTGCTGCATTAGTTATCCTAACCTACTGCATTCATTCTCCTAACCTGCTGCATTAGTTATCCTAACCTGCTGCATTAGTTATCCTAACCTGCTGCATTAGTTATCCTAACCTGCTGCCCTGCTGCATTAGTTATCCTAACCTGCTGCATTAGTTATCCTAACCTGCTGCATTAGTTATCCTAACCTGCTACATTAGTTATCCTAACCTGCTGCATTCATTCTCCTAACCTACTGCATTAGTTATCCTAACCTGCTGCATTAGTTATCCTAACCTGCTACATTAGTTATCCTAACCTGCTGCATTCATTCTCCTAACCTACTGCATTAGTTATCCTAACCTGCTGCATTAGTTATCCTAACCTGCTGCATTAGTTATCCTAACCTGCTGCATTAGTTATCCTAACCTGCTGCATTAGTTATCCTAACCTGCTGCATTAGTTATCCTAACCTGCTGCATTCATTCTCCTAACCTACTGCATTAGTTATCCTAACCTGCTGCATTAGTTATCCTAACCTGCTGCATTAGTTATCCTAACCTGCTGCATTAGTTATCCTAACCTGCTGCATTAGTTATCCTAACCTGCTGCATTAGTTATCCTAACCTGCTGCATTAGTTATCCTAACCTGCTACATTAGTTATCCTAACCTGCTACATTAGTTATCCTAACCTGCTGCATTCATTCTCCTAACCTACTGCATTAGTTATCCTAACCTACTGCATTAGTTATCCTAACCTGCTGCATTAGTTATCCTAACCTGCTGCATTAGTTATCCTAACCTGCTGCATTAGTTATCCTAACCTGCTGCATTAGTAACCTGCTGCATTAGTTATCCTAACCTGCTACATTAGTTATCCTAACCTGCTACATTAGTTATCCTAACCTGCTGCATTAGTTATCCTAACCTGCTACATTAGTTATCCTAACCTGCTGCATTAGTTATCCTAACCTGCTGCATTAGTTATCCTAACCTGCTGCATTAGTTATCCTAACCTGCTACATTAGTTATCCTAACCTGCTGCATTAATTATCCTAACCTGCTGCATTCATTCTCCTAACCTACTGCATTAGTTATCCTAACCTACTGCATTAGTTATCCTAACCTGCTGCATTAGTTATCCTAACCTGCTGCATTAGTTATCCTAACCTGCTGCATTAGTTATCCTAACCTGCTGCATTAGTTATCCTAACCTGCTGCATTAGTTATCCTAACCTACTGCATTAGTTATCCTAACCTACTGCATTAGTTATCCTAACCTACTGCATTAGTTATCCTAACCTACTGCATTAGTTATCCTAACCTGCTGCATTAGTTATCCTAACCTGCTGCATTAGTTATCCTAACCTGCTGCATTAGTTATCCTAACCTGCTGCATTAGTTATCCTAACCTGCTGCATTAGTTATCCTAACCTGCTACATTAGTTATCCTAACCTGCTACATTAGTTATCCTAACCTGCTGCATTAGTTATCCTAACCTGCTGCATTAGTTATCCTAACCTGCTACATTAGTTATCCTAACCTGCTGCATTCATTCTCCTAACCTACTGCATTAGTTATCCTAACCTACTGCATTAGTTATCCTAACCTGCTGCATTAGTTATCCTAACCTGCTGCATTAGTTATCCTAACCTGCTGCATTAGTTATCCTAACCTGCTGCATTAGTAACCTGCTGCATTAGTTATCCTAACCTGCTACATTAGTTATCCTAACCTGCTACATTAGTTATCCTAACCTGCTGCATTAGTTATCCTAACCTGCTACATTAGTTATCCTAACCTGCTGCATTAGTTATCCTAACCTGCTGCATTAGTTATCCTAACCTGCTGCATTAGTTATCCTAACCTGCTGCATTAGTTATCCTAACCTGCTACATTAGTTATCCTAACCTGCTACATTAGTTATCCTAACCTGCTGCAGTAATTATCCTAACCTGCTGCATTCATTCTCCTAACCTACTGCATTAGTTATCCTAACCTACTGCATTAGTTATCCTAACCTGCTGCATTAGTTATCCTAACCTGCTGCTTTAGTTATCCTAACCTGCTGCATTAGTTATCCTAACCTGCTGCATTAGTTATCCTAACCTGCTGCATTAGTTATCCTAACCTGCTGCATTAGTTATCCTAACCTGCTGCATTAGTTATCCTAACCTACTGCATTAGTTATCCTAACCTACTGCATTAGTTATCCTAACCTACTGCATTAGTTATCCTAACCTACTGCATTAGTTATCCTAACCTGCTGCATTAGTTATCCTAACCTACTGCATTAGTTATCCTAACCTACTGCATTAGTTATCCTAACCTACTGCATTAGTTATCCTAACCTGCTGCATTAGTTATCCTATCTATCTAGTCACAACCGTAAAAGCCATCAGTTACAAGAAAACATCAGAATCACCACACAATAATGTGTCTCAGAATCTTCCTTCATCAGTGATCCATTGTTGAAGACTTTATGAATCATTTAAAAAATCCCTCTCGACATCATCTTTACATTGCATATTCATAAGTTTACTGTATTCTTATTATATATATATATATATATATATATATATATATATATATATATATATATTCTTATTATTTTTGACAGTGGCAGCAGGACAGGCTCTAGAGGCCGAGCTGAACAGGGCAGGGCCAGGGTCATGCAAATTTGTACCTTGTGACATCTCCAAAGAGGAGGACATCAAGGTAGGGCTTCTGGGCAATGACTTATCTTATAGGGCAGTGAAATGAGAGTCAGATGATCACTCATATGCACAACATTTCAACAGAGTTTATATCCTCATTCCTCAATGGATCACATGACCTGTGGTTTATCAGAATGCTTACTAAAACGTTTTGTATTGTAATCTACATGCCACCTATCTTTAGTCTTTGTTGGATTTTCCCTGTCTGTGAAAGGACTCTTCTCCACTGCATTAGTTTACTCACAGCTCCAGCAAGCCCCTTGCTCCTCATTTGAAGGTCTGCTTATAAACTGCTTAGAAATCACTGTTAAAGGCCCAGTCGGTCATTATTTGAGGCTTTGTGTTTCCTGTGCCCTGGTTTCCTGTTTTCTTCCCTTGTTTTTTGTGCCTCCCAGACTGAGAGTTCACTCAGGCATTGAGGTCTGTGCTGACATATATTTATTAATTTGTTAAAAAATATATATATATATATATTAAACAGTTGAAGTTGGAAGTTTACATACACCTTAGCCAAATACATTTAAACTCAGTTTTTCCCTATTCCTGACATTTAGTCCTAGTAAATAAATTGTTTAACTTGGGTCAAACGTTTCGGGTAGCCTTCCACAAGCTTTCCACAGTAAGTTAGGTGAATTTAGCCCATTCCTCTTGACAGAGCTGGTGTAACTGAGTCCGGTTTGTAGTCCGGTTTGTAGGCCTGCTTTTTCAGTTCTGCCCACAAATGTTCTATAGGATTGAGGTCAGGGCTTTGTGATGGCCACTCCAATACCTTGAATTTGTTGTCCTTAAGCCATTTTGCCACAACTTTGGGAGTATGCTTGGGGTCATTGTCCATTTGGAAGACCCATTTGCGTCCAAGCTTTAACTTCCTGATTGATGTCTTGAGATGTTGCTTCAATATATCCACATAATTTTCCATCCTCATGATGCCTTCTATTTTGTGAAGTGCACCAGTCCCTCATGTAGCAAAGCACCCCACAACATGATGCTGCCTTCCCCGTGCTTCACGGTTGGGATGGTGTTCTTCAGCTTGCAGGCCTCCCCCTTTTTCTTCCAAACATAACGATGGTCATTATGGCCAAACAGTTCTATTTTTGTTTTATCAGACCAGAGGACATTTATCCAAAATTCTGATCTTTGTCCCCATGTGCAGTTGCACACCGTAGTCTGGCTTTTTTATGGTGGTTTTGGAGCAGTGGCTTCTTCCTTGCTGAGCGGTCTTTCAGGTTGTGTCGATATAGGACTTGTTTTACTGTGGATATAAATACTTTTGTACCTGTTTCATCCAGCGTCTTCACAAGGTCCTTTGCTGTTGTTCTAGGATTGATTTGTACTTTTCACACCAAAGTACGGTCATCTCTAGGAGACAGAACACTTCTACTTCCTGAGCGGTATGATGGCTGCGTGGTCCCATGGTGTTTATACTTGCGTACTGTTGTTTGTACAGATGAACGTGGTACCTTCAGGCGTTTGGAAAATGCTCCCAAGGATGAAACAGACTTGTGGACGTCTACAATTTATTTTCTGAGGTCTTGGCTGATTTCTTTTGATTTTCCCATGGGGTCAAGCAAAGAGGCACTGCATTTGAAAGTAGGCCTTGAAATACATCCACAGGTACACCTGCAATAGGCTAATTGACATCATTTGAGTCAATCAGAATCTTCTAAAGCCATGACATAATTTCCGGGAATTTTCCAAGCTGTTTAAAGGTACAATCAACTTAGTGTATCTAAACTTCTGACCCACTGGAATTGTGATACAGTGAATTATAAGTGAAATAATCTGTCTGTAAACAATTGTTGTAAAAATGACTTGTGTCATGCACAAAGTAGATATAGTTGCCAAAACTATAGTTTGTTAACAATAAATTTGTGGAGTGGTTGAAAAACAAGTTTTAATGACTCCAACCTAAGTGTATGTAAACTTTCGACTTCAACTGGAGTGGACAGATAGATGAAGCCTCATCAGACAATTCAAATGTATTAGTGGTCAGACTAACACTGCAAGACGGAAGCTTTCCATAATGTTTTACATTTACATTTAGGTCATTTAGGTCATTTAGCAGATGTTCTCATCCAGAGCGACTTCTTTTTTTTCTACACATCCAATCATCATTCAGTGTCCAGATCCTGGTGCTTGTGAACAGTAGTGACATTGTTATAACCTGTTTTGTGTGTTTGACTGAGGAATGTGTGTATGTTTGTACGTTATTTTAGTGGTGCGTCTAGTGGTGCGTTAGGCTCTATGTAGCAAGTTAGGTAGGTACATAGGTAATGGGATCATAGGTCCACATACCCGGAGAGAGTAATTATACACGTCTAACACAGTGTGGTGGTCAATGACAGAGTGCAGTCAACTCAACGTATGGTATTCTCTCTGCAGAGGTTGATTTCAGTGACAGTGGAGCATTATGGTCAAATAGACTGTCTGGTCAACAATGCTGGGTGGCGTGAGTATCTGTTATCATTGTGTATGAGAATTGATGTTGTTAAGGAAATTATATATCCACAAATCAGCTGATAGTTGGAATACCAATCCACGTCCAGGCACTTATTTTTATTATTATATATATACTTTTTTTTACCCTCTTTTTCTCCCCAATTTTGTCATATCCAATTTGGTAGTTACAGTCTTGTCCCATTGTCCCGAAACACAACCCCGCCAAGTCGTACTGCTTCTTGACACAATGCACGCTTAACCCGGAAGCCAGCTGCACCAATGTGTCGGAGGAAGCACCGAACAACTGTCAGTGTGCATGCACTGACAAGGACATCCCGGCCGGCCAAACCCTCCCCTAACCCGGACGACGCTGGGCCAATTGTGCGTCGCCTCATGGGTCTCCCAGGCGCGACCGGCTGCGACACAGCCCGCCATATAACACAGCTAACACTGCAATGCAGTGCCTTAGACCGCTGTGCTACTTGGGAGGCCCTGGCAAGCCATGATTTAAACAGGCATATTCAAGCATTAAAAACACATACACTGAGTGTACAAAACATTAAGAGCACCTTCCTAATATTGAGTTGCACCCCTCCTTTTGCCTCCAGAACAGCCTGGACTCTACAAGGAGTCGAAAGCGTTCCACAGGGATGCTGGCCCATGTTGACTCTAATGCTTCCCAGAGTTGGCTGGATGTCATTTAGGTGGTGGACCATACTTGATACACACAGGAAACTATTTATGGTGAAAAACACAGCAGTGTTGCAGTTCTTGACAAAACCGGTGCGCCTGGCACCTACTACCATACTCTGTTTAAAGGAAGTTAAATATGTTGTCTTGCCCATTCACCCTCTGCATGACACACAGACACAATCCATGTCTCAATTGTCTCAAGGCTTAAAAATACTTCTTTAACCTGTCTCCTCCCCTTCATCTACACTGATTTGAAGTGGCATCAATAAGGGATCATAGCATTCACCTGTATTCACCCAGTCTGTCTGATGTAGAAAGAGCAGGTGTTCCTCATGTTTTGTACTTCGTGTATACGCTTTCAAACCGATCACCTCCTGATCGTCACACCCTGACAAAGGTGCAAGTCGTAACGCGGATGTATTTTTAATGCTCTACTGGTTTTCATCGTTTTTTAAGATCTGCACACGTTTTTGTACCACTTAACACTTATTTTGTGGATATGAAATGCATGTTTCTTCCCCCTCTTCTACAATTCACTCCATAGACATTTGGTTAGTGTTTATGCTGTATTCATTGAGTTCCCTCACTTTCATCCCCTTTCAGACCCACCTCATAAACCCACAGATGACACTACTGCAGAGGAGTTCAGAGATCTTTTGAATCTTCACCTCATCAGTTACTTCCTGGCCTCCAAAGTAAATCATTCACTCATTATATTTCCTTTACTGAAAGCCTTCAGGTATGATGCTTTATTACTTGTTATAAGCATGTATGAGCCTTAATAATGGGTTTTTATATACCCTATGTGTTACGTCATCACGGGATCTCCCCTCCTCAGTATGCCCTGCCCCACCTGTGACAGCGCCAGGAGAACATCATTAACTTGTCCAGTCTGGTGGGCTCCATTGGTCAGAAAAATGCAGCACCGTATGTAGCCACTAAGGTGAACAAAAAATCTAGATAACAGTATGCATCAGTACTTTATCCCACTGTTTGAGGCTTGGAGAAGTAGGCCTAACAGGGGTGATGTGTCTCTTTTCCTCCACAAGGGGGCGATCATTGCCATGACAAAAGCCATGGCTGTGGATGAGAGTCGATACCAAGTGAGAGTCAACTGGTGAGTAGAACTGGCATCTGTCTCCATTTACAAACTTTTAGGATTTTCTACTTATTTTTTTCTCTTGCCCTTTTGTCTGTCCTGTTTTAAAAATACTTTTGTATTTTTCCACTTTTTTCTCTTATCTCTAGCTCTGTTTGCTGCAGTCTAAATGTGTATTGTCTTGTAGCATCTCCCCTGGTAATGTGATGACACCTCTGTGGGAGGAGCTGGCTGGACAGACTGCAGATACCTTAGCTACCATTAAAGAGGGAGAGAACGCTCAGGCAAGTGCTCACTGGACAGGAGCCGATACAAGATATACGATGAAATATAAGATCTGTTACAATGACATATTTCAGAATGCATTGAAAAGGGAGGGTTGGTAGAGACTTCCTAATTTCACTTGCATCTCTCGTCTTGATGAACCTGATGCCTCATCTTTAACATTCTTCCTAATCTCCAACAGCTGCTTGGTCGAATGGGGACAGAAGCTGAGAGTGGGTTGGCTGCTCTGTACCTGGCTGCTGATGCTACGTTCTGCACTGGGATAGACCTGCTGCTTAGTGGAGGGGCAGAACTCAACTACGGCTACAAGAGCCAGGTCCCATGAGCAGGCCTGTCACTCCGGGCCTTGTGCCTGCCTGACCAATAACAGGACCTGTTATGATCTATTGCCATCCTGCTTGTGATTATTGAACCAATCACCCTGTCTTATCCATAGCCACGGGATGTAGAGGTGCTGGAGATGGTACAGCACCCCCTGGTGGTGAGATGGTAAAGCTGCAATAATTTGTGTTGTTGCAATAAAAACGATTAAACTATTTTTTCCGTTGCATTGTTGATATAAATGATAATGGGATTGGGGTAGGGGAGAGAGGAAAAAACACGAGATATGTATATAGGGGACCTATTTTGCATGGAGAGCTCTGTTTTGTAAACTGCACTCATGATATGCTCCTATCTATTCAGTGTGGTTGGTTTGGAGTTGGACACGCTCTGCTGTACGATAGACCGTTTAAGTTAAATCGGGTCTGACCCTCTCCACCCTCCATATTCTATTCTTTCCCCTTTGTGGTGGATATCAAGTGATCTGGAGCAATTTTCGCAATAGTTTTCCACTTACATTTTCTATTAGTTTACTGGGTGAAAGCTTTTTCAAATACTGTGAGGAACTGTTATCATTCACAATGGATGTAAAACAATATATATACACTTAATTGACTTGCTGAAGAAAATAATTGCTGAGAAACTGTCACAAGAATTTTCAATCCCAATGATAATAATCAATAGCTCTGACCAATCCGAGGTTTATAAGACCATGGAAATAATAATTAGTCAAAGACTCAGCTTATGCAAAAGGTTAGTACAGTTTATTCAGAGAACGTTCTAAAGTCAAGAATACAAAGACATCCATTTTATAGCTGCGCACATACTGTGACGGCCCCGAATTTTCTGAACCGTCTCAGTGCAGCTCCTTCCAATAGGGCGCTTTCCCTTTAATTCCCAATTAAATAGCCAGCATCAGCTGCGCAAAAGTGGGGTTGTGATAGAGACGTGAATGAGGATGTGTTCAACCCTCAGTTCCCGAAGCTTCTCTATTCCGTTGTTTTGTAGCCTAATAGAGTTTACCCAGGATCGGATCCACTCTGCGTCCATGGACTACACCTCTCCGTTCTTCGTGGCCTTTCTCCGCTGGAGATCTATTGGCGGATTGGATTGTCTGACTACCACCTTTTTGTATACGGTATTTCATTTGTTTTGATGTGAGGTATACTGTGATGATTTATGTAGTTAGTTGTAGTTGAGGACTTAGTAAGAGTTGATACGCTTTAAGTTCTGTGGTAAAATAATTGTTATATTGATGGTGTGTTTAATACGGTGTTTACGCTACACTGAATGAACGGACAAACATTGCGTGACAAAAGTCACTTGAGTTCACTGAACTCCTTTACCGGACTGGACTCTTTAGGCCCGAGGTACAGGACATTTCTGGAGGAACCAGAACTCATTGTGTTATATTATTATATGTGTGTGTAATCATTGATGTTAATACCAACCCACGCAAAAGAATATAGTTGTTTTTGAAGTTCTTTCCAATGTTTTAAGGGTTTATGAAAAGTTTATTTCCATCCTGACTTTTACATAAGTCCTTTGTATTGGTGTAGACTTGACGGACCAGATAGGACTCATTCCCACCCAAACTAAAAGGAGAAACCAATGTTTTCTCTGATAGGCACAACCTACCTGGCACCCCTATAAATAATAACCAAGTCAAAACCGTAACAACCGTTACAAAACCGTTACTTCCACACAAACAGTAAGTATCCTCTGCACATACTGTCCTGCTACCCAGCCGACAAAGATTAGGGGAGGCCGTGAGAATCACCCGTCCTCTTCCCTGGGAAGTATTCTCAGTGGCCCCTAGCCAAAGTCGGCACCGACTCTTGCTCAGACAGTCTGTTTTTAAGATTCTATAATAGACATATTGTACAGATATACAGTATTGTTATACCCTAATTCTGACTAAACTACACTCATGGATATATCATTCTACTGACTAAAACCACACACATTATTAGAATAATCTCATGATTCTAATCAATTTCATACAATCATATGGTTTCAGGGTGGAATATTCTAATCATTAATTTAAACATAAATCCCATTAACAGAAACTCAGCTTATTAGTGGTGGTGAGTTAAGACAATCAGAAAAACCAGACATCCCAAAACAGGCAACCAGACACATTAGTCCATTGATGACATAGTCCCAAAGTGTCTGACCCAAGATGGCGTAGCAGTAGGACGTGTGTGTTTGTCTTTGTCTTATCCAGTGTAAATAGCCAGTCTTTTTCGTATATATATATATATATATATTAATCTCACTTTCTATCTACGAACTAAATATACTTTCCTGCAACCTGCATCGCCCATTGTGGTACGGATCTGCTATTTTTATTCCTTATAACTGGAACTCCATCACGAGCTAGCCAGCTAACTAGCTACTAGTCTTTGTTAGCCACGGCTAGCGGTCTTCACCTTTTTCTCGGTCACCTGCCAGCCTTAGCTCGGACAATACCTGCCAGTCTCCACAGCACGATATCGACCCAGAGCATATCGGACTGCTTCTCTCTACCACATCACCGGATTCCTGCCGCTCTGGATCATTACACCGGACCATCGCAGCTAGCTAGCTGCAAATGAGTGGCTACTGTTATCTAACGCCTCTGCCCCGAAGAAAGCACCAGCTAGCATTGAGCTAGCCTCGAGGTAGGCCCATATACCAGCTAATTTTAGGGCTATAATACCTTCTTTGCCAATTGGCCTGGAACCATTATTGTCGAGACGGAGCCCCACCGATCCATCACGACTAGACTGCAGACGTGATCGCCTGATGTGGTCCGACTAAACAATACAAACCGTGAAGCTTAAGGCTATGTGCCATCAAACAAAGTTAACTTCGCCCAAACACAGGTGGGAAAAGGGGTACCTAAGTATGGTTCCCAATCAGAGACAACGATTAGACAGCTGTCCCTGATTGAGAGCCATACCCGGCCAAAACATAGAAATAGAAAATCATAGAAACACAAAACATAGAATGCCCACCCAAACTCATGCCCTGGCCAAACCAAAATACAGACATAAAAAGGATCTCTAAGGTCAGGGCGTGACAGTACCTAAACCTATAGGGGTGGATCTGGGTGGGCATCTATCCGCTGGGTCGGCGGCGAGGGTCCCCGCACCAAGTGGGGTGAGCCAGGGGAGCCTCCTGTGGTGGTGAGCCAGCCAGCGGAGCCAGCGTTGGGGTGTACTGTCACGCCCTGACCTTAGAGATCCTTTTTATGTCTGTATTTTGGTTTGGCCAGGGCGGGCCCCAGACTGGGGGCCGTCGTCGCAGGAGGCTCCGGACTGGCGGCCATCGTCGCTGGAGGCTCCGGACTGGAGGCCGGCATCTCTGGAAGCTCCGGGCTGGGAGCCGGCACAGTACTCACCAGGCTGGGGAGACAGACATACAGTAGGCCTTTTCCTTAGCCGAGGCACCGGATACACTGTTGTCTTAGCTCTCCTGATCAACACCTGTGATTTCTTTATGCCTCTCTCTAATGTCAATATGCCTTGTCTACTGCTGTCTTGGCTAGTTCTTATTGTTTTATTTCACTGTAGAGCCCTCAGTCCCGCTCAACATGCCTTAGATAGCTCTTTTGTCCCCCCTGGTGCCTCCAGAGACGACCTCTCTCATCGTCACTCAATGCCTAGGTTTACCTCCACTATACTCACATCCTACCATACCATTGTCTGTACATTGTGACGACCCTCCCACTCTGTCTGACGAATTCTTTCTCTTTGCTCTTGTCTTCCTAAGTAGGATGTCGGTGGGCGGAGCCGGGAGGATCGTCAGAGAAATGGGACACACCTGGACTCCCAGGATAAATACCTGGTGTGTCCCAGGATAAATACACCACTGCCCCATTCATGGTGGAGACTCTCTCCATGCAGACACCTTTATAGATTTTGTTGTGGTATTTTTGTGGCCTTTGGTTGTTTGCTTTGGCACCTTTCAACACCCCGCATTATCACATTAATGCATGCAAAACACTCACTTGCACTACTGATTACACACACCATTGTTAATTGTACTTATTTTACTTTATTTAATAAATATATTTTGTTATTCCTGGTTCTCACGTTGTCTCCTTTTTGTTACGAACTTTGAGCCGGTTTGTGACAACATTATGCCCTGAATCCATTCTACCACGCCTAGAAATCTGCTCCTTTTATTCTGTCCCCAATGCACTAGACGACCAGTTCTTATAGCCTTTGGCCATACCCTTATTTTGATACTGTCGCAAAGCTAACTAAAAAGCAGCATTCCCCAAGAGAGGATGGTTTCCACTTCAGCAGTAATAAATTCATGAACTTCTTTGAGGAAAATATCATGATTATTAGAAAGCAAATTACGGACTCCTCTTTTAAATCTGAAAACAAGACTTGGATCATTGCTATTCTAACATCCGCGATGCATATAAGGGCCTCCCCCGCCCTCCTTTCGGAAAAGCTGACCACGACTCCATTTTGTTGCTCCCTGCCTACAGACAGAAGCTAAAACAAGAAGCTCCCACGCTGAGGTCTGTTCAACGCTGGTCCGACCAATCTGATTCCACGCTCCAAGACTCCTTCCATCACGTGGACTGGGATATGTTTTGTATTGCGTCAAACAACAACATTGACGAATATGCTGATTCGGTGAGCGAGTTCATTAGAATGTGCATTGAAGATGTTGTTCCCATAGCAACGATTAAAACATTCCCAAACCAGTAACCGTGGATTGATGGCAGCATTCCTGTGAAACTGAAAGTGCGAACCACTGCTTTTAATTAGGGCAAGGTGACCAGAAACATGACCGAATACAAACAGTGTAGCTATTCCCTCCGCAAGGCAATCAAACAAGCTAAGCGTCAGTATAGAGACAAAGTAGAATCGCAATTCAACGGCTCAGACACAAGAGGTATGTGGCAGGGTCTACAGTCAATCACGGATTACGAAAAGAAAACGAGCCCAGTCATGGACCAGGATGCCTTGCTCCCAGGCAGACTAAATTCCTTGTTTGCCTGCTTTGAGGACAATACAGTGCCACTGACACGGCCCGCAACCAAAACGGAGGTGAGTAAGACGGACATATTCAATCAATCCCCATCCCAGTCTGCTGTTCCCACATGCTTCAAGAGGGCCACCAGTGTTCCTGTTCCCAAGAAAGCTAAGGTAACTGAGCTAAACGACATCATGAAGTGCTTTGAGAGACTAGTCAAGGACCATATCACCTCCACCCTACCTGACACCCTAGACCCACTCCAATTTGCTTACCGTCCAAATAGGTCCACAGACGATGCGATCTCAACCACACTGCACACTGCCCTAACCCATCTGGACAAGAGGAATACCTATGTGAGAATGCTGTTCATCGACTACAGCTCAGCATTTAACACCATAGTACCCTCCAAACCCGTCATCAAGCTCGAGACCCTGGGTCTCGACCCCGCCCTGTGCAACTGGGTACTGGAATTCCTGACGGGCCGCCCCCAGGTGGTGAGGGTAGGTAACAACATCTCCACCCCGCTGATCATCAACACTGGGGCCCCACAAGGGAGCGTTCTGAGCCCTCTCCTGTACTCCCTGTTCACCCACGACTGCGTGGCCACGCACGCCCCCAACTCAATCAGCAAGTTTGCGGACGACATAACAGTGGTAGGCTTGATTACCAACAACGACGAGACGGCCTACAGGGAGGAGGTGAGGGCCCTCGGAGTGTGGTGTCAGGAAAATAACCTCACACTCAACGTCAACAAAACTAAGGAGATGATTGTGGACTTCAGGAAACAGCAGAGGGAACACCCCCCTATCCACATCGATGGAACAGTAGTGGAGAGGGTAGTAAGTTTTAAGTTCCTCGGCGTACACATCACAGACAAACTGAATTGGTCCACCCACACAGACAGCATCGTGAAGAAGGCGCAGCAGCGCCTCTTCAACCTCAGGAGGCTGAAGAAATTCATCTTGTCACCAAAAGCACTCACAAACTTCTACAGATGCACAATCGAGGGCATCCTGTCGGGCAGTATCACCGCCTGGTACGGCAACTGCTCCGGCCTCAACCGTAAGGCTCTCCGGAGGGTAATGAGGTCTGCACAACGCATCACCGGGGGCAAACTACCTGCCCTCCAGGACACCTACCCCACCTGATGTCACAGGAAGGCCATAAAGTTCATCAAGGACAACAACCACCCAATCCACTGCCTGTTCACCCCGCTATCATCCAGAAGGCGAGGTCAGCACAGGTGCATCAAAGCTGGGACCGAGAGACTGAAAAACAGCTTCTATCTCAAGGCCATCAGACTGTTAAACAGCCACCACTAACATTGAGTGGCTGCTGCCAACACACTGACTCAACTCCAGCCACTTTAATAATGGGAATTGATGTAAAATATATCACTAGCCACTTTAAACAATGCTACTTCATATAATGTTTACATACCCTACATTATTTATCTCATTTGTATACGTATATACTGTACTCTATATCATCTACTGCATCTTTATGTAATACATGTATCACTAGCCACTTTAAACTATGCCACTTTGTTTACATACTCATCTCATATGTATATACTGTACTCGATACCATCGACTGCATCTTGCCTATGCCGCTCTGTACCATCACTCATTCATATATCTTTATGTACATATTCTTTATCCCTTTACACTTGTATGTATAAGGTAGTAGTTTTGGAATTGTTAGCTAGATTACTGCATTGTCGGAACTAGAAGCACAAGCATTTTGCTACACTCGCATTAACATCTGCTAACCATGTGTATGTGACAAATAGAATTTGATTTGATTTGATTTGATCTGCGTATTCCTTCAAAGCTCAGTTGTCCTGAGTCTGCACAACTCTGCCAGGACCTAGGATCAAGAGAGACGCTCAAGTGTGTTAGTACTATATCTCTTGACACAATGATGAAAATAATCATGGCCTCTAAACCTTCAAGCTGCATACCCGACCCTATTCCAACTAAACTACTGAAAGAGCTGCTTCCTGTGCTTGGCCCTCCTATGTTGAACATAATAAACGTCTCTCTATCCACCAGACGTGTACCAAACTCACTAAAAGTGGCAGTAATAAAGCCTCTCTTGAAAAAGCCAAACCTTGACCCAGAAAATATAAAAATATCGGCCTATATCGAATCTTCCATTCCTCTCAAAATTTTTAGAAAGGGCTGTTGCGCAGCAACTCACTGCCTTCCTGAAGACAAACAATGTATACGAAATGCTTCAGTCTGGTTTTAGACCCCATCATAGCACTGAGACTGCGCTTGTGAAGGTGGTAAATGACCTTTTAATGGCATCAGACAGAGGCTCTGCATCTGTCCTTGTGCTGCTAGACCTTAGTGCTGCTTTTGATACCATCGACCACCACATTCTTGTGGAGAGATTGGAAACCCAAATTGGTCTACACGGACAAGTTCTGGCCTGGTTTAGATCTTATCTGTTGGAAAGATATCAGTTTGTCTCTGTGAATGGTTTGTCCTCTGACAAATCAACTGTAAATTTCGGTGTTCCTCAAGGTTCCGTTTTAGGACCACTATTATTTTCACTATATATTTTACCTCTTGGGGATGTCATTCGAAATCATAATGTTAACTTTCACTGCTATGCGGATGACACACAGCTGTACATTTCAATGAAACATGGTGAAGCCCCAAAATTGCCCTCGCTAGAAGCATGTGTTTCAGACATAAGGAAGTGGATGGCTGCAAACTTTCTACTTTTAAACTCGGACAAAACAGAGATGCTTGTTCTAGGTCCCAAGAAACAAAAAGATCTTCTGTTGAATCTGACAATTAATCTTAATGGTTGTACATTCGTCTCAAATAAAACTGTGAAGGACCTCGGCGTTACTCTGGACCCTGATCTCTCTTTTGAAGAACACATCAAGACCATTTCAAGGACAGCTTTTTCCATCTACGTAACATTGCAAAAATCAGACACTTTCTGTCCAAAAATGATGCAGAAAAATTAATCCATGCTTTTGTCACTTCTAGGTTAGACTACTGCAATGCTCTACTTTCCGGCTACCCGGATAAAGCACTAAACAAACTTCAGTTAGTGCTAAATACGGCTGCTAGAATCCTGACTAGAACCAAAAAAATTGATCATATGACTCCAGTGCTAGCCTCCCTACACTGGCTTCCTGTCAAGGCAAGGGCTGATTTCAAGGTTTTACTGCTAACCTACAAAGCATTACATGGGCTTGCTCCTACCTATCTCTCTGATTTGGTCCTGCCGTACATACCTACACGTACTCTACGGTCACAAGACGCAGGCCTCCTAATTGTCCCTAGAATTTCTAAGCAAACAGCTGGAGGCAGGGCTTTCTCCTATAGAGCTCCATTTTTATGGAATGGCCTGCCTACCCATGTAAGAGATGCAAACTCGGTCTCAACCTTTAAGTCTTTCTTGAAGACTCATCTCTTCATTGGGTCATATGATTGAGTGTAGTCTGGCCCAGGAGTGGGAAGATGAACGGAAAGGCTCTGGAGCAACGAACCGCCCTTGCTGTCTCTGCCTGTCCGGTTCCCCTCTTTCCACTGGGATTCTCTGCCTCTAACCCTATTACAGGGGCTGAGTCACTGGCTTACTGGGGCTCTTTCATACCGTCCCTAGGAGGGGTGCGTCACTTGAGTGGGTTGAGTCACTAATGTGATCTTCCTGTCTGGGTTGGCGCCCCCCCTTGGGTTGTGCCGTGGCGGAGATCTTTGTGGGCTATACTCAGCCTTGTCTCAGGATGGTAAGTTGGTGGTTGAAGATATCCCTCTAGTGGTGTGGGGGCTGTGCTTTGACAAAGTGGGTGGGGTTATATCCTTCCTGTTTGGCCCTGTCCGGGGGTGTCCTCGGATGAGGCCACAGTGTCTCCTGACCCCTCCTGTCTCAGCCTCCAGTATTTATGCTGCAGTAGTTTATGTGTCGGGGGGCTAGGGTCCGTTTGTTATATCTGGAGTACTTCTCCTGTCCTATTCGGTGTCCTGTGTGAATTTAAGTGTGCTCTCTCTAATTCTCTCTTTCTCTCTTTCTTTCTCTCTCTCGGAGGACCTGAGCCCTTGGACCATGCCTCAGGACTACCTGACATGATGACTCCTTGCTGTCCCCAGTCCACCTGGCCGTGCTGCTGCTCCAGTTTCAACTGTTCTGCCTTATTATTATTGGACCATGCTGGTCATTTATGAACATTTGAACATCTTGGCCATGTTCTGTTATAATCTCCACCCGGCACAGCCAGAAGAGGATTGGCCACCCCACATAGCCTGGTTCCTCTCTAGGTTTCTTCCTAGGTTTTGGCCTTTCTAGGGAGCTTTTCCTAGCCACCGTGCTTCTACATTGCTTTGCTGTTTGGGGTTTTAGGCTGGGTTTCTGTACAGCACTTTGAGATATCAGCTGATGTACGAAGGGCTATATAAATACATTTGATTTGATTTGATTTATCCTACTCCTCCACTGGTGATGTTGAAGTTAACTGGGGGCCCAGTTCGACTCCTATTCCCCAGCCGCTATTTGTTGACTTCTGTAACCGTAAAAGCTTTGGTTTCATGCATGTTAAATCAGAAGCATCCTCCCTACGTTTGTTTTATTCACTGCTTTAGCACATTTTGCCAACCCTGATGTCCTAGCCGTGTCTGAATCGTGGCTTAGAAAGGCCACAAAATTCTGAAATTTCCATCCCCAACTACAATATTTTTGCCCAAGCTAGAACTGCCAAAGGGGATGGGGTTAATCTACTGCAGAGAGTCTGCGGCGTTCTGTCATGCTATCAAGTTCTGTGCCCAAACAGTTTCAGTTTCTACTTTAAAAACCCACCATTCCAGAAATAAGTCTCTCTGTTGCCGCTTGTTATAGACCCCCTCAGCCCCCAGCTGTGCGCTGGACACTATGTGAATTAGTCCCCCCCCCCATTTATCTTCAGCGTGTGTACTGTTAGGTGATCTAAACTGGGATATGCTTAATACCCCGGCCGTCCCTCAATCTCACACAAATGATCAAGGAACCTACCAGGCACAACCCTAAACCATCACCGTAAACACGGGCACCCTCATAGATATCAGCCTGCCCTCTAAATACACCTCTGCTGTCTTCAACCAGGATCTCAGTGATCATTTACATTACATTTACATTTAAGTCATTTAGCAGACGCTCTTATCCAGAGCGACTTACAAATTGGTGCATTCACCTTCTGCCTCATTTCCTGGGTCCGTGGTCAAAAGACTACCCCTCATCATTGTCAAACGCTCCCTAAAACACTTCAGCAAGCAGGCCTTTGTAATCGACCTGGCCCGGGTATCCTGGAAGGATATTTTTATTTTTTATTTTTTTTATTTCACCTTTATTTAACCAGGTAGGCTAGTTGAGAACAAGTTCTCATTTGCAACTGCGACCTGGCCAAGATAAAGCATAGCAGTGTGAACAGACAACACAGAGTTACACATGGAGTAAACAATTAACAAGTCAATAATACAGTAGAAAAAAGGAGAGTCTATATACATTGTGTGCAAAAGGCATGAGGAGGTAGGCGAATAATTACAATTTTGCAGATTAACACTAGAGTGATAAATGATCAGATGGTCATGTACAGGTAGAGATATTGGTGTGCAAAAGAGCAGAAAATACAATAAATAAAAACAGTATGGGGATGAGGTAGGTAAAAATGGGTGGGCTATTTACCAATAGACTATGTACAGCGGCAGCGATCGGTTAGATGCTCGGATAGCAGATGTTTGAAGTTGGTGAGGGAGATAAAAGTCTCCAACTTCAGCGATTTTTGCAATTCGTTCCAGTCACAGGCAGCAGAGAACTGGAACGAAAGGTGGCCAAATGAGGTGTTGGCTTTAGGGATGATCAGTGTGATACACCTGCTGGAGCGCGTGTTACGGGTGGGTGTTGCCATCGTGACCAGTGAACTGAGATAAGGCGGAGCTTTACCTAGCATGGACGTGTAGATGACCTGGAGCCAGTGGGTCTGGCGACGAATATGTAGCGAGGGCCAGCCGACTAGAGCATACAGGTCGCAGTGGTGGGTGGAATAAGGTGCTTTAGTGACAAAACGGATGGCACTGTGATAAACTGCATCCAGTTTGCTGAGTAGAGTGTTGGAAGCAATTTTGTAAATGACATCGCCGAAGTCGAGGATGGGTAGGATAGTCAGTTTTACTAGGGTAAGTTTGGCGGCGTGAGTGAAGGAGGCTTTGTTGCGGAATAGAAAGCAGACTCTTGATTTGATTTTCGTTTGGAGATGTTTGATATGAGTCTGGAAGGAGAGTTTACAGTCTAGCCAGACACCTAGGTACTTATAGATGTCCACATATTCAAGGTCGGAACCATCCAGGGTGGTGATGCTGGTCAGGCATGCGGGTGCAGGCAGCGAACGGTTGAAAAGCATGCATTTGGTTTTACTAGCGTTTAAGAGCAGTTGGAGGCCACGGAAGGAGTGTTGTATGGCATTGAAACTTGTTTGGAGGTTAGATAGCACAGTGTCCAAGGACGGGCCGGAAGTATATAGAATTGATATATACAGAGAAAAGAGTCGGCCCGAGAATTGAACCCTGTGGCACCCCCATAGACACTGCCAGAGGACCGGACAGCATGCCCTCCGATTTGACACACTGAACTCTGTCTGCAAAATAATTGGTGAACCAGGCAAGGCAGTCATCCGAAAAACCGAGGCTACTGAGTCTGCCGATAAGAATATGGTGATTGACAGAGTCGAAAGCCTTGGCAAGGTCGATGAAGACGGCTGCACAGTACTGTCTTTTATCGATGGCGGTTATGATATCGTTTAGTACCTTGAGCGTGGCTGAGGTGCACCCGTGACTGGCTCGAAAACCAGATTGCACAGCGGAGAAGGTACGTGGGATTCGAGATGGTCAGTGACCTGTTTGTTGACTTGGCTTTCGAAGACCTTAGATAGGCAGGGCAGGATGGATATAGGTCTGTAACAGTTTGGGTCCAGGGTGTCTCCCCCTTTGAAGAGGGGGATGACTGCGGCAGCTTTCCAATCCTTGGGGATCTCAGACGATATGAAAGAGAGGTTGAACAGGCTGGTAATAGGGGTTGCGACAATGGCGGCGGATAGTTTCAGAAATAGAGGGTCCAGATTGTCAAGCCCAGCTGATTTGTACGGGTCCAGGTTTTGCAGCTCTTTCAGAACATCTGCTATCTGGATCTGGAGAGGCTTGGGTGAGTAGCTGTGGGGGGGGGGGCGGAGCTGTTGGCCGAGGATGGAGTAGCCAGGCGGAAGACATGGCCAGCCGTTGAGAAATGCTTGTTGAAGTTTTCGATAATCATGGGTTTATATCGGTGGTGACCGTGTTACCTAGCCTCAGTGCAGTGGGCAGCTGGGAGGAGGTGCTCTTGTTCTCCATGGACTTCACAGTGTCCCAGAACTTTTTGGAGTTGGAGCTACAGGATGCAAACTTCTGCCTGAAGAAGCTGGCCTTAGCTTTCCTGACTGACTGCGTGTATTGGTTCCTGACTTCCCTGAACAGTTGCATATCGCGGGGACTATTCGATGCAATTGCAGTCCGCCACAGGATGTTTTTGTGCTGGTCGAGGGCAGTCAGGTCTGGAGTGAACCAAGGGCTATATCTGTTCTTAGTTCTGCATTTTTTGAACGGAGCATGCTTATCTAAAATGGTGAGGAAGTTACTTTTAAAGAATGACCAAGCATCCTCAACTGACGGGATGAGGTCAAAGTCCTTCCAGGATACCCGGGCCAGGTCGATTAGAAAGGCCTGCTCACAGAAGTGTTTTAGTGAGCGTTTGACAGTGATGAGGGGTGGTCGTTTGACTGCGGCTCCGTAGCGGATACAGGCAATGAGGCAGTAATCGCTGAGATCCTGGTTGAAGACAGCGGAGGTGTATTTGGAGGGCCAGTTGGTCAGGATGACATCTATGAGGGTGCCCTTGTTTACAGATTTAGGGTTGTACCTGGTGGGTTCCTTGATGATTTGTGTGAGATTGAGAGCATCTAGCTTAGATTGTAGGACTGCCGGGGTGTTAAGCATATCCCAGTTTAGGTCACCTAACAGAACAAACTCTGAAGCTAGATGGGGGGCGATCAATTCACAAATGGTGTCCAGGGCACAGCTGGGAGCTGAGGGGGGTCGGTAGCAGGCGGCAACAGTGAGAGACTTATTTCTGGAGAGAGTCATTTTTAAAATTAGTAGTTCGAACTGTTTGGCTATGGACCTGGAAAGTATGACATTACTTTGCAGGCTATCTCTGCAGTAGACTGCAACTCCTCCCCCTTTGGCGGTTCTATCTTGACGGAAAATGTTATAGTTGGGTATGGAAATCTCAGAAATCTTGGTGGCCTTCCTGAGCCAGGATTCAGACACGGCAAGGACATCAGGGTTAGCAGAGTGTGCTAAAGCAGTGAGTAAAACAAACTTAGGGAGGAGGCTTCTGATGTTGACATGCATGAAACCAAGGCTTTTTCGATCACAGAAGTCAACAAATGACAAATGAGGGTGCCTGGGGACATGCAGGGCCTGGGTTTACCTCCACATCACCCGCGGAACAGAGGAGGAGTAGTATGAGGGTGCGGCTAAAGGCTATCAAAACTGGTCGCCTAGAGCGTTTCGGACAGAGAGTAAAAGGAGTAGATTTCTGGGCATGGTAGAATATATTCAGGGCATAATGCGCAGACAGGGGTATGGTGGGGTGCGGGTACAGCGGAGGTAAACCCAGGCACTGGGTGATGATGAGAGAGATTGTATCTCTGGACGTGCTGGTTGTAATGGGTGAGGTCACCGCATGTGTGGGAGGTGGGACAAAGGAGGTATCAGGGGTATGAAGAGTGGAACTAGGGGCTCCATTGTAAACTAAAACAATGATAACTAACCTGAACAACAGTATACAAGGCATATTGACATTTGAGAGAGACATACAGCGAGGCATACAGTAATCACAGGTGTTGAATTGGGAGAGCTAGCTAAACAGTAGGTGAGACAACAACAGCTAATCAGCTAGCACAACAACAGCAGGTAAAATGGCGTTGACTAGGCAGGGAGGGTCGGATTAACTACACACAGAGCCTGAGTGCGGCTGGGGCCGACAGATAAAACATAAACAAGCAGAATGGAGTACCGTGATTAATGGACAGTCCAGCATGCATCAGCTATGTAGCCAAGTGATCAGTGTCCAGGGGGCAGCGGTGGATGGGACTGCTGAGTATTATCCAGGTAAAAAAAACTGTCTGGCTGTGCAGAAGGTAAAGCCGCTAGCAGTGGCTAACAATGACTAAATAGCTTGTAGCTAGTTAGCTGGTTAGCTTCTGGAGGTTCTTGAATGTGTTATAAATATTAAAAATAATAGCGATTCCGTATCACATTGGGTGAGGCAGGTTACCGGAAGGTATAATCAAATTAAAAATCGAAAAGAGATTGAAAGTAAATATGGTTCCAGTGAGTGGTTGGGCTGGCTGGGGACGCGGCGATTCAGACAGTTAGCAGGCCTGTGCTAACAAGCTAACAGTTAGTAGGCCGGGGCTGAGCTAGGTAGCAGTTAGCGGACCGGGGCTAAACAAGCTAGCAGTTAGCAGGCCGAATTAGCAAGCAAGCAGATAGCAAGGGCTAGAAAGTTAGTCTTTGGGGGACATCGCAATGGGGTGAGTCTGTTTATGCCTCTTCATGCGGTGACATCGATAGAACGGTCGTGGGTCCGGATATTGTGGCCCAGGAGTATGCTTCGGTGGTAGCACAGGAGCTCTGGCTGGGCTAGCTTCAAGCTAAGTGGATGGAAACGCTAGCCA
>NC_068452.1:32363124-32470624 GCF_023373465.1 Oncorhynchus keta | reverse complement strand
TACTGTATATCTCAGTGGTGCACTAGAAGAAGTTGTGAAACCCAAAGATCATTAAATGTGTGCAACCGGGAAATGCTTCCCGAGAGTTGCATCAGCTTTCCATATGCACACCAGAGAGGAAAATGTGAAGCAAGATGTTTTACTCAGCTGTAAAAAAAATTTGAGGATCTGGGGACCCATGCCAAATCTTTTCATTCTCCTGGGGGGGGGGAATGTGTTGTCGTGCCCTCATGACAACTGTTTTGGTGTGTTTGAACAATGATAGTTTGTTAGTGATGTGGACACCATGGAACTTGAAACTCTTGACCCGCTTCACTTCAGTCCTGTCGATATTAATGGGGGCCTGTTCGGCCCTCCTTTTCCTCATTGGCTAGAATGGTCCCACCTGATCTCGCCTCCTCCCGGCTATCTTCCATCTTTGAGGACATACATTTCTATTTTTAGAGCTGCCACTTGACTATCTTGTTAATATAATAGACAATCTTTGTGGACACGGTATTGGACAATGCAAGTGTGCTGAATGCTGATGGACAACATTGGCATGTAAAGAAAACGACAGGGTTCAACATAGTATTATTATAAAAATGTATACAATATTACAGAAGAAATTATGCATTATATAACAAATACACATCCAAATGATGGTTACGTTGTAGTATTTAAATGCCCATCCCACCGAAAGCACGACGTCCAATCAAATAACAAGATTGCTACAACTCCCCGTTCGTAGACCAATCGTGGCCATCTCCACTCTTGGTCGTTTGAACTTGATTAACCTCGTTTATTCGAACCCATCTAATCGTGTCTGTTTTGTCCAATCAGATGGCAGAGATTCGTCACGCCTATGTCATCTTCAACAATACACTGCTGTGCTGAATATTATCATCTTCCATTATAATTTGCTGTATATTTTATTAACAATGAATCCAGTATTCATACCAGCATGTCTTCAGATGACGTCTTTATTATTTCGTGTTAAGGTAAAATAGCCTACTTGAAATTCAATGGAATTTGCAAACCTATTCTTGCACAATTTACAAATTAAATATATAAGAAATATATATCAGATACGAATTTGGACATGGTTGGTGTTTTATTATTTTAATCTCAAGAACATTGTTGTCATTATGCCAAGGTCCAATACGGAACGCACTGTTTATAGAATTTGCTCCCACACGGACACATATACCATTCATTAGCTACGTAGCGGCGATGGCAGCTCTGAGGACGGTGAGTCCAAAGATCACTCTCTTATATCTCGATCGTCTCTGTAAATAGTTAACAATGCGGGGCTAATGTGTTGAACAAGTAAGAGTTAATGGACCTCTACTATTTACTTGTTTAACTGATGTGCTACTCGTCCCGCGCTGCTTTATCTTCAGTCTATTTTTTTTTTATTTTTTTTTATTTCACCTTTATTTAACCAGGTAGGCTAGTTGAGAACAAGTTCTCATTTGCAACTGCGACCTGGCCAAGATAAAGCATAGCAGTGTGAACAGACAACACAGAGTTACTATCAGCTACACAGGCGCAGCTACTGCTTTTGGTGACGTTATTCGTGTTGGCAGTGTGGACATAAAGCGTGCAGTCACATATGAATAGGCCTAGGGGTGTCTTTGCGCCAGCATTCGGAGCGGGGGTGATAAATAAATGTGTGGTGTAAACATCTTTAAACAGATTTTCATTGTTATGCAAAATAACAATGCAGTAATGAATATTTAGGGTGGATTACATTATTCCGAATCTTTAGCCAGTCAGAATCTACAGATGTAAGCTTTAAAATGTGAAGGGTGTTTTTTTTACGATAAAAGCGAAATCTCAATGCATGGAAATACAGTGTCAAATTACGTTTCATTGTAAAATGGCATGCCTGCTATGAGGTGTTGGCTATGTCTCCAACACACAGACACACACTCTCTCTCTCTCTCTCGCTCTCTCTCCGCATACCTTCACAAGACAGGCCAAAACATACAGTACCAGTCAAAAGTTTGGACACCTACTCATTCAAAGGTTTTAATTTATTTTTACTATTGTAGATTGTCTACATTGTAGGTTACTAGTGAAGACGTCAACTATGAAATAACACATGTTATGGAATCATGTCGTAACCTAAAAAGTGTTAAACAGATCAAAATATATTTGAGATTTTTCAAAGTAGCCTCCCTTTGCCATGATGACAGCTTTGCAAATTCTTGGCATTCTCTCAACCAGCTTCATGAGGTAGTTACCTGGAATGCATTTCAACTAACAGATGTGCCTTGTTAAAAGTGAATTTGTGGAATTTCTTTCCTTAATGTGTTTGAGCCAATCAGTTGTTGTGACAAGGTAGGGGTGGTATACATAAGATAGCCCTATTTAGTAAAAGACAAAGTCCATATTATGGCAAGAACAGCTCAAATAAGAAAAGAGAAACAACAGTCCATTACTTTAGGACATAAAGATCAGTCAATGCGGAAAATGTAAAGAACTTTGAAAGTTTCTTCAAGTGCAGTCGCAAAAACCATCAAGCGCTATGATGAAACTGGTTCTCATGAGGACCGCCACAGGAAAGAAAGACCCAGCGTTACCTCTGCTGCAGAGGATAAGTTCATTAGAGTTAACTGCACCTCCGATTGCAGCCCAAATAGATGCTTCAGAGTTCAAGTAACAGACACATCTCAACATAAACTGTTCAGGGGAGACTGTGAATCAGGCCTTCATGGTGGAATTGCTGCAATGGTTTGTTTCCAACCACTGTGTATTTGTGAGACGCAGAGTAGGTGAATGGATGATCTCTGCGTGTGTGGTTCCCACTGTGAAGCATGTAGGGGTTGTGATGGTGTGGGGGTGCTTTGCTGGTGACACTGTCTGTGATTTATTTAGAATTCAAGGCACACTTACAACCAGCATGGCTACCACAGCATTATGCAGCGATACGCCATCCCATCTGGTTTGGGCTTAGTCCCACTATAATTTGTTTTTCAACAGGACAATAACCCAAAACAAACCTCCAGGTTGTGTAAGGACTTCCAATTAATCCCAAAGTTGTATGATGGGGTTGAGTTCAGGGCTCTGTGCAGGCCAGTCAAGTTCTTCCACACCCATCTCAACAAACCAGTTCTGTATGGATCACATTTTGTCATGCTGAAACAGGAAAAGGCCTTCCCCAAACTGTTGCCACAAAGTTGGAAGCACATAATCATCTACAATGTCATTGTAGGCTGTAGCATTAAGATTTCCCTTCACTGGAACTAAGGGGCCTAGCCCGAACCATGAAAAACAGCCCCAGACCATTATTCCTCCTCCGCCGAACTTTACAGTTGTTACTATGTATTGGGGCAGGTAGCGCTCTCCTGGTATTGGCCAAACGCAGATTTGTCGTCGGACTGCCAGATAGTGAAGCGTGATTCATCACACCAGAGAACGCGTTTCCACTGCTCCAGAGTCCAATGGCGGCGAGCTTTACACCACTCCAGCCGACGCTTGGCATTGCGCATGGCGATTTTAGGCTTGTGTGCGGCTGCTCGGCCATGGAAACCCATTTCATGAAGCTCCCGACGAACAGTTCTTGTGCTGTCGTTGCTTCCATTGGCAGATTGGAACTCGGTAGTGAGTTTTGCAATTGAGGACAGACGATTTTTACGCTCTTCAGCACTCGGCGGTCCCGTTCTGTGAGCTTGTGTGGTCTACCACTTCGCAGCTGAGACGTTGTTGCTCTTAGATGTTTCTACTTCACAAAAAGAGCACTTACAGTTGACCGGGGAAGCTCTAGCAGGGCAGGAAGTTGACTAACTGACTTGTTGGGAAGGGTGCATCCTATGACGGAGCCACTGAAAGTCACTGAAAGTCACTGAGTCCTTCAGTAAGGCCATTCCACTACCAATGTTTGTCTATGGAGGTTGCATGGCTGTGTGCTCGATTTTATACACGTGTCAGCAACGGGTGTGGCTGAAATGGCCAAATCCACTAGTTTTGAAGGGGTGTCCACATACCTTTTTGTGTGTGTGTGTGTGTATATATATATATATATATATATATATATATTTATTATTAGTGTATTTACAGCCTGCTTTGCTCCAGCTGTCCCTTACACAGACACAGTGCAGGTAATGAACACATATATATATATATAAATATAAATGTCACGCCAGACACGTGGTGCTTTACTGGTTTACATCTATCTAGAAGAGGGACAACATTGTAACCTTGGTTGAGAAGGCAAGTTTCCAATGTGGGAGTAGATTGTATTACAAGGTTCTTAGTAGGTTATTTGTCATAATGTGAATTCTGATAGCCTATGTTCTTTTAACTTTACCGGGATTATTAAATGTAATGTTTTCTCTTGTTTATTAGGCACTTCATGGACGGTTCATTCAAGCCATCCCCTACTCTATGGGGTTGTTGCGGTTTGCCAGCTCATTCAAGGTAATATATAAAGGAGAAGTAATGACCAGACACCTGAGACAGTTTCCGGAGTCATTGTATTAATCTAT
This sequence comes from Oncorhynchus keta, assembly GCF_023373465.1. Lineage (NCBI taxonomy): Eukaryota > Metazoa > Chordata > Actinopteri > Salmoniformes > Salmonidae > Oncorhynchus > Oncorhynchus keta. Next base: position 32,466,152 of record NC_068452.1, on the reverse strand, counting down.
TGTCATCACAACCCCCAAAACAGGAGGTTTTTAGGAGCTTGGCATGACTCTGAGGCACGGCTGTTTATTAACAGAGGCCGGCTGAAGCTTCTTTACAGGTAGAAGGGTCATTTGGCACGTGTTCAGTAGCCTACCAGTCAGCCCGGGGGTCTATTGATCAAACGTTTTCTTAGTCCACCACGTGACTCTGTACCCTTTCTTCCCTTCTCTCACTTCCTTGTGCTTTGATTATTTAATTCAGTTTAATTGAAGTGCTTAATTGGCTCCCAAGCCACCATTAATTTCCGCTCCAAGCAAGCCCTTTCATTACAATAAAGACAATCATTGTGTTCGGCCCTCGCTCTGTTCCTTTCCCCTCCTCGTCTGTCTGTCTGTCTCTTCTGCTCTGCCCGCTTCCTCTCTCAGGCCGCAGACCTCACTATCGAGCGCAACACTGCGGGGAAGCCCAAGCCAGACCCCGCCTCCCTGGTGTTTGGCAAGCAGTTTTCAGACCACATGCTGACCATCTATTGGTCAGAGAAAGAGGGCTGGAAGGTTCCCCAGATCAAGCCCTTTCAGAACCTGTCGCTGCACCCTGCCACCTCTGCCCTGCACTACTCCATAGAGGTGAGAGAAGGAGCCATAGTGCAGACATAGGAGACATTAGGCTATGTTAGCCTCGTAAAACCAGACAGACGTCGCAATAGTTCATATTCTGTTTCATAAAGGAAATGTGAGCGCAGTGGTCAATTTGCCTGACGAGGCGAGCACTGTCTTACTGAGACCTCGGTCCTTGATACAAGTCACCTAGCTTATTCTTTCAGAGATGGTTCATTCTGCCAGATGTATGAGCAGTATGTCTGTCTCTCAGCTGTTTGAGGGCATGAAGGCGTTCAGAGGGGTGGACAACCACATCCGTCTGTTCAGACCCAACCTGAACATGGAGAGGATGCACCGCACTGCTGACCGCAGCTGTCTCCCTGTGAGTCTCTCTCAGACCTGGTCCTGAAGAACTCGGTTCTGCTTTTCCACTCAATTGAAGTGAACCAAGTAGTTACAGGTCCTCTGTCCCTCCCATCTCTGTGTAGTTGTTTGATAAGGTGGAGCTGTTGGAGTGCATCAGGAAGCTGGTGGAGGTGGACCAGGACTGGGTCCCCTACTCCCTAGACGCCAGCCTCTACATCAGACCCACCTACATTGGGATTGAGGTGAGCACTGCTCCCCCTCTCACAGACACAGGAGACCGTCTCCATGGTTTCACATTTCACATTGGGGGTGGGGGCAGGTAGCCTAGTGGTTAGTGTTGGGCCAGTAACTGAAAGGTTGCTAGATCAAATCCCTGAGCTGACAAGGTAAAAATCTATCGTTCTGCCCCTGAACAAGGCAGTTAACCCACTGTTCCTTGGCCATCATTGTAAATAAGAACTGGTTCTTAACTGACTTGCCTAGTTAAAGAAAAATAATGATCATATCTATTTTTTAACCATCTACACTTAGCCCTAGGTAGTGACATAGCGCTGTCACTGTTTCCTCCAGTAACACCCCTCTCCTTCCTCCCCTCTCCCCCTCCTGGCCTTAGCCTTCCCTGGGTGTGTCGAGGGCCAGCCAAGCCCTACTATTTTGCATCATGGGTCCTGTAGGGCCCTACTTTACCACAGGGGCCTTCAGCCCAGTCTCTCTGCTGGCAGACCCAAGCTATGTCAGGGCCTGGAGAGGGGGGGTCGGAGCCTACAAGATGGGGGGGTGAGTATCACACTAACACACACACTTCCAAGTAGAAGTGACTCAACAATTTGCGACAGCAACAATGGGTTGCTTTGTTGCATTGGAATTTCTGAAAAAGGAGTGGTTTCTTAATAGCTTATTAGCTATATAACAACTCTTGTATAACGTCATGGAATTATGAAGATATGGTCTGACTCTGGGCCCCCAAGTTTACTTCTGAATAGAGACAGTTTGAGGCTTATAATGTAATTGTTTAGCTATTTTAACCATGCACATTCCTCTAGACAACATGTTGGCTGCATGTTAGCTGAACATGAACTTAATGTCCTGTCTGTCCTCTGGTAGCCATGTTGTTTGACCTCTCTCACAAGGTCAGCCCCCCCAGCAGGAGGAGCTGTTTATGAGGGTTGTGTGTTTCCAAGGGAGCTGCCTTCTGAAATGAAATATTCCATCACCCCTCCTCTCTCCCATGTCTGTTCCTCCCTTTCACTCTCATACTTTCTGTCTCTCTCCCCTCTCTGTCAGTAACTATGGGCCTACTATAGCAGTGCAGAATGAGGCTATAAAGCAGGGCTGTCAGCAGGTCCTGTGGCTGTATGGAGAGCAGGAGGAGATCACAGAGGTCGGCACCATGAACCTCTTCATCTACTGGACGAATGAGGGAGGAGGTCTGTTTCACTGTCTATGGTCTGTACGGCGCCTTCAGAATGTATTCACAACCCTTGACTTTTTCCAAATGTTGTTACAACCTGAATTTAAAATGGATTAAATTTAGATTTTATCACTGGCCTACACACAATAGGCCAGTGATAATGTCAAATTAAAATCCGAAATGTCTTGAGTCAATAAGTATTCAATCCCTGGCAAGCCTAAATAAGTTCAAGTCACATATGTTGCATGGACTCACTCTGTGTGCAATAATAGTAATCAACATGATTTATTAATGATTACCTCATCTCTGTACACCACACATACAATTATCTGTAAGGTCCTTCAGTTGAGCAGTGAATTTCAAACACAGAATCAACCACAAAGACCAGGAAGGTTTTCCAATGCCTCACAAAGAAGGGCACCTATTGGTAGATGTGTAAAAAAAAAAAAAAAAAAAGAAAAAAAGCAGACACTGAATATCCCTTTGCGCATGGTAAAGTTAGTAATTACACTTTGGATGGTGTATCAATACACCCAGTCAAACAATGATGCAGGCATCCTTTCTAACTCAGTTGCCGGAGAGGAAGGAAACCGCTTCGGGATTTCAACACAAGGCCAATGGTGACTTTTAAACAGTTAGAGTTTAATGACTGTAATTAGGAGACCACTGAGGATGAATCTACAACTATGTAGTTCCTCCACAATACTAACCTAAATGACAGAGTGGGGAAAAAGGAAGGCTGTACGAATAAAAATATTCTAAAACATTCATCCTGTTTGCAACACGGCACTTAAGTAATACAGCAAAATATGTGTCAAAGCAATTAACTTTTTGTTGTCCTGAATACAAAGTGTTGTGTTTAGGGCAAATACAACACATCACTGAGTACAACTCCATATTTTTAAGCATAGTGATGGCTGTATCATGTTATGGGTATGCTTGTAATTGTTAAGGACTGGGGAGGTTTTCAGGATGAAAAATAAATGGAGCTAAGCACAGGTAAAATCCTAGAGGAAAACCTGGTTGTCTGCTTTCCACCAGACACTGGGAGATGAATTCGCCTTACAGCGGGACAATAACCTACAGCACAAGGCCAACTCTACCTAAAAATAAGACTCAATGTTTCTGAGTAGCAGAGTTACAGTTTTGACTTACATCTACTTGAAAATCTATGGCAGGGCCTGAAGGTGGTTGTCTAGCAATGATCAATAACAAATTCTTCAAGCTCTGTCAAATTGTGAAAATAATAATGGGCAAATGTTGCACAATCCAGGTGGGGAAAGCTCATGGAGATTTAAAGACTCACAGCTGTAATAACTGCCGAAGGTGCTTCGATAAAATGTTGGCTCGGGTATGTACACGTAAATTAGATTTCTGTATTTAATTTTCAATAAATGTGCAAAAATGTGCTTTTCGCTTTATTGTGGGGTATTGTGTATAGATTGAGAGATAAAAAAAAAAAATATTTAATCAATTTTGAATTCAGGCTGTAACACACAAATGCAGACTAGGTGAAGGGGTATGAATACTTTCTGAAGGTACCGTATGTCTGTTTGACTGTCTCTAGTCTGTATGTCTGTGTTTGTTTACTTAGTGTCTGCCTAGACTGTCAAAATAGGCTGTCAGTGCTTCCCCCTGTTGGATGTTAATGTTTCTGTTCAACTTGAAATGGTGAATTCTGTTCAACTCCAAACAACGGTGTACAGCTTATGCATGTGAGTAAGAGTGCCTGTTTGTATGCAGAGAGAGAATTGCTGACTCCTCCTCTAGATGGCATCATTCTCCCAGGAGTCACCAGACAGTCTCTGCTAGACCTGGCCAGAGAATGGGTAAGTAGTGAGGAAGAGGGAGGTTATAATGGGAAAAGATCAAAGTTATTTGAGAACAGAGAGGATATAAGACCAGTGTAATCCATTGACATAGGAGACAGAAGATGGTTAGCATAATTATTTTATTGGAATTCTAGTGATGCACAGTCATACGGACTTGTTTTGTTTCCTTCAGGGAGAGTTCAAAGTGACAGAGCGCACCATGGGCATGAAGGAGCTGCTCGGTGCTCTGGACTCAGGCAGGATTACGGAGGTGTTTGGTGCCGGGACGGCCTGTGTGGTCTGTCCCGTCGGCAGCCTGCTCTACAAAGGGAAGGTAACCACAAGCCTTGGTGTATTTACATTTTTCTGAAACCCTTTTGTTTTGCCCTCAAACAAAATGCTCCAGATTATATTCTCTCTCCCCTCCCTCAGACCTACCAAATTCCTACAATGCAGAATGGTCCAGACTTGGCCAAGCGATTCCACAAAGAGCTGACAGACATGCAGGTAAGCAGGTCTGCCCTAATGCTTGCTTTGACCCTTTAAACAGAGTACTTCCCTTCGATATTAATTAGAACTAAATACATTTTGCTCTAAGCAACAAAATAAAGATGATGCTCTTTTTTTGTTTCCACTCTTCACTTCTGTCGCCATCCACTCCTCAGTATGGCCGGAAACAGAGTGAATGGGCACCACTGGTCGTTTAATTGGCAGTTTGCACATGCCAATCATATCGCGACCAGTCCCCCGCTCCATCTTCAAGACCAGCATCTTCAGCACAACCCATAATGCACTCCTTCTGATAGGCTGGCAGACCGGCAGAGATGAACAGGTCACGTCTGTTACTCTTGGTGTTTCTGCGGGGACTTTTAAAGGGATAGGGTTAGTCTGTCATTCAAATGTTGCAACTTGCATGGAATACCGACAGTAATCCTGTGAAACGGCTGCAGCTTCGGTTCAACCAACCTAGTCTAGTCTGTATTAGGAACAGAGTCGGTCTTCTTCCTATTCAGTCCTTTATCATACTGTAGCAGAGGTTACAGAAGAAATCGTCCTCCAAGCTTTTTAATAAACACTACCTGAGATGGTCTATAGGGTTGTCCATGCTATTGAACACAAACTGATGTATTGTTGTAATAGTTTAAATATGCAATACGCACAACTATTGTAGGGGATTACTGGTAAGTTATTGGTCATTTGCAATATGGGAATAACTTTTTACAGGTACATAATAGGAACAATTGAGTCTGTTAGACATTATCACTGGCTGACATCATAAGGAATGTGTTGACTGTACTATTATTGTTAAGTGACTGTAGGAACGGATCAGATCAAAACCACGTCACAGGATTTGTTACTTTCTAAATGTCACTCTATAACCTGAGGAAGTAGAATATGATTTAAAATACTTTTTGTTGTTGTAGAACCTATGTATATCAGGAATACAAATGGTTATTTATACATAGCATATTGACACCAGAGGTGCTTTTCAACAATCTCCTAGAAATGAGTTTACACTGACCTTAGTTTGATTTAAGTCAAGTGTGTGACTGAGCAGAAGAAAGTCAGTCAAGTGATCGCGTGTCTTTCTGGATTGGAAAGATTCCACTAAGAAAGTGATGTTGAAAAGATTGAGATTAAAATGGAGAGGTCCAAGTGAACTCAAGCATACACAAAGAGGTTAGCTATAGCTACATGATATACTTAAGCAATAAGGCCCAAGGTATATGGCCAATATACCATGGCTAAAGGCTGTTCATATGCGCATCGCGGAGTGCCTGGACTCAACCCTAAGCCGTGGTATAATGGCCATATACCACAAACCCGAGGTGCCTTATTGCTATTATAAACTGGTTACCAACTTAATTAGAGCAGTAAAAATACATGTTTTGTCATATGCGTGGTATACGGTCTGATAAACCACGGCTGTCAGCCAACCAGTTTATAATGTAGACTTCAGAGTACGAGAGAGACCACGTTCAATAGATGCTATACTGTCTGACTTCTGCACTAGGTTGTGTGTAATCATTATGTAAACTTAAGGTTAACAATGAGTAGTTATTTTTTTGTCTGTTGTTTTTCTTGTCAATTGGAACAACCGTCTTCCCAATTATTAACTGTATATCCAGGTTTATGTCCTCACCCTGCTGCTTTCCTTTCTATTAATGTATTTGCCTCTTTCATATCGCTTGGTTTTCTCCATTCCTCCCTAAGTGCCTGACCGGGTGTGTGGACTGTCGTTGTCCTGTGGATCTAACTTGTTTGTAGTTGTTGCACTAGGCTATCCAGCTGGATCTTTGTGTTTTTGTTGTGGGACATTGTTACTAGATTTTTACAATAAACTCCATCTGTGTTCCATTGTCTGACTGGATGTGGTTTTGCTAAACTATTTGTACTGCTTTGATGCTCATGCACTTTACTCGATTAAAACTTAAATCTCACATTGTCAGTGTAGTCCCTTCTCAGTAATAATGAACGAACCACACACACCATCGTAATGTCTGACTTGGTCCATTGGACAGACTTTATTACAATCACTGATTCTACCGTACAGGATTGCTCATTCAATACTAAGAATGACAGAAAACAATAGAATACCATGATTATAGAACACTAAATATTGACACCTTTAGAGAGCTGTAGAATACACATTCCTTCTAAATGTTAACTTAAAGAAATCTAAATTAGTCTTGTCAAGCATAATTTACATTTCTTTGGCAACTTTTGTTCTGAATATTTTTTCTTCACTAAAAACATTTCACCCAAAATGATCTGCATATACATAATCAGAAATTCTATATAAATAGATTATTCTACCAAATTGTGTTTTGAAACAGGAAAAGAGAACCTCAGACAACAGCTTTGGCACAGTGCCAACCCCTAAGATTAGCATTTGATTGAAGGATGAGATCATATCTCTATCAGAACATGCTGATAGCAGGCCAGGATTAGATCCCCAGGCTGGATTTAACTGATCCTGTACTGAGATGAGCAGCAATAGAAAGGTGTCTGTTGAGCTCACTGGGGAGGGCTATTAGTGCCTGGCCCTCTCACTGGCTCTGGTCTTCAGTGGGACAGTCCTCCTCAAACAGGGCCAGGGTGTGCTGCCCCAGGGGGTTGTAGAGGAAGGCGTCCACCTCTCCCCCACCGTTACTGGTTTTCATGAAGTGCATCTCCAGCAGGTCCTGCAGGTTCTCCTGCTCCATGACGGCAGGGATGCCAGTCAGCAGCACAGTACGCCCACACGCTGACAGCCGTGTCTGGTAGAGGGGTCAGATTGGAGGATATTGCTTTACTGCAGACAGCTTCTAGACATGAATGTTTAGACTAGCTTGTCTGTAAGTCCCAAACAATGAGTTGAGCACCTATTATCTTGTGTATAGGGCCTTGAGTTTCCTAATTGAATAACAATCCCATTGTAGTTGTAACTTGTAACCAACTTTTAATGGGCGCACAACCACAGGCTGATACTGTGTATGGTTTATAACATTACTCTCAGAATTGATTTCACTAGGCATAAAGGTATTTCTGCTGATAGTGTAGTTGGTCTATGATAAATTGCTTATTTTATAGTCTGGTTGTCATGGAGTTAAAGGGATAAACTCATGGCCATGAACATGAAATCTGCTTACCTGGAAACTTGTGATCTCTCCGTTCAGAAATGGAGTCACCTTCACACTGTGCTTCCTCCCTTTTTCAAACTCCACATCGTGGTACAGCTTGCCAGTCAGGCCTTTGGCAACTGTGGTAAACAATGCACAGTACGCTCAGATAATCAAAAGTTGTACATTTCTCATTATATAAAGTCAGAAAGAATGGACAGAAATAACAGTATGATGAAAATTCATTTGTCTGAGCTTTTTCCCTTTATGAAGAAAAATATATTTTCTGACAGGAACTTGACTTGCGTACTATTGTTTTCTATAAAAGTGATGACCACGTTGCCAGAATCATGCAGCATGTCAGACTCTTCCACCTCCCCCCCTCCATTCTTGCTCTTGGCAAAGTGGATCTCCAGTTTGTCGAGCAAGCGGTCCTCCCCGACCTTCTTGGGCAGTTTGGAAACCAGGATACAGCGGGAACATACCTCGGTCTCTATCTGAGAGACAGGTGCACACACAGACACTGGTTCACACAAAGGAATGCAATGACATACATACCAATGAAATAAACTAACTGGATGTAAATCCAAGTTATTCTGCACATGACACTCTTTATAACAGAGCCACAGTTGTTCAGGCCCTTGTATTGCACTGATTACATCATCTTCCTGACACCTAAACACTAGTGAATGGAGATGGGTCTCTGTGGTTGTACCTCTACTTGACAGGGCACCAGCAGCTGTACGAGCTTGGCCTCCACAGTGATGGCACAATCCCCACCCAGCTCCACCTTATGCTCCCTCAGGCTCAGGATCTTCTGGGCCACTGTGGAGGAAAGGCGGTATAATAACCACAGAAATAAAATAGGTGCTAGACAGAGTAAAGGTTTCAGTCTTACCTTCCTCATCCTCAAAAGTGATCAGTGCAGTGCCCTCCTCCATTGGATACACTATATGTGGCTTCACATCAAAATTGAGTGTGTTTGCGCCATCACCCGTTTCTCCAGTGAACACAACCTTCTTTTCAGGCACTGCAGCAGTAGACACCTAAAAACCAAGAGAGACCATCTTCAATAGTCAACTAAATCTCAAAACACCTACTACAGTACACAGCCACACTAAGACTAATAATACAGCTCCTGAGTTTTGGGGTGTGGCCCTACATCAGGTGGTGGGTGCTCTCCTCCTCAAGCTGCAGTTCTTCCTCTGCTCTCTGGATCTCCCTCTTCAGTCTGCTCTCCTCATCATGCAGGGCAGCTATCTTCTTCTGCAGAGAAACATTACTCCTATCAGTCATTCAGGCAGAATCCAAAACCTCTATCAAGACCTCTCTCAACCCCGCAAAAAGCCACTAAGTATAGGAAAAGCGAAATATAGTGATATCCTAAGACAAATGTTAATCCTAGTGTTGATCTTCGGTTTAGTGGTTTGCGAGAGGTTGTCATACCCTTTCAGAGTCTTACATCCCTGGCTTGGTTGTTGTCATCCTCCTCAGTTTGACTACGCGCTGTCTGAACTGTTTAGCAAGGTCCTCCTGGTCATCCCTGGCTCTGGACAGGTCCTGCTGCTCCTTCAGCAACTGATTGTGTTGAACCTGAGAACACAGATTCTATGAGGCCCTTGATCCATAGGCTACACTCACAAACCAAGGAGATTAAATATGCATGAATTATTATACATTAGACAAAGCCTCTCTTTCTCTAACTCTCTCTATATATCTATATATACACACACAGTGGCTTGCGAAAGTATTCACCCCCTTGGCATTTTTTCTATTTTGTTGCATTACAACCTGGAATTAAAATAGATTTTCTGGGGGGTTTGTATCATTTGATTTACACAACATGCCTACCACTTTGAAAACAAACAAGAAATAAGACAAAAAAAATAGAAAACTTGAGCGTGCATAACTATTCACCCCCCCAAAGTCAATACTTTGTAGAGACACCTTTTGCAGCAATTACAGCTGCAAGTCTCTTGGGGTATGTCTCTATAAGCTTGGCACATCTAGCCACTGGGATTTTTGCCCATTCTTCAAGGTAAAACTGCTCCAGCTCCTTCAAGTTGGATGGGTTCCGCTGGTGTACAGCAATCTGTACAGCAAGTCATACCACAGATTCTCAGTTGGATTGAGGTCTGGGCTTTGACTAGGCCATTCCAAGGCATTTAAATGTTTCCCCTTAAACCTCTCAAGTGTTGCTTTAGCAGTATGCTAGGGTCCTGCTGGAAGGTGAACCTCCATCTCGGTCTCAAATCTCTGGAAGACTGAAACAGGTTTCCCTCAAGAATATCCCTGTATTTAGCGCCATCCATCATTCCTTCAATTCTGACCCGCTTCCCAGTCCCTGCCGATGAAAGACATCCCCACAGCATGATGCTGCCACCACCATGCTTCACTGTGGGTGTGGTGTACTCGAGGTGATGAGAGGTGTTGGGTTTGCGCCAGATTTAGTTTTCCTTGATGGCTAAAAAATGACATTTTAGTCTCATCTGACCAGAGTACCTTCTTCCATATTTTGGGGAGTCTCCCACATGCCGTTCGGCGAACACCAAGCGTGTTTGCTTATTTTTTTCTTCAAGCAATGGATTTTTTCCGTAAAGCCCAGCTCTGTTGAGTGTACGGCTTAAAGTGGTCCTATGGACAGATACTCCAATTTCCACTGTGGAGCTTTGCAGCTCCTTCAGGGTTATCTTTGGTCTCTTTGTTGCCTCTCTGCTTAATGCCTGTGAGTTTTGGTGGGCGGCCCTCTCTTGGCAGGTTTTTCGGGTGCCATATTCTTTACATTTTTAAATAATGGATTTAATGGTGCTCCGTGGGATGTTCAAAATGTCTGATACTTTTTTATAACCCAACCCTGATCTGTGCTTCTCCACATCTTTGTCCCTGAACTGTTTGGAGAGCTCCTTGGTCTCCATGGTGCCACTTTCTTGGCAGTGTTGCAGCCTTTCAGAACAGTTATATATATATATATATATATATATATATATATATATATATATATATACACACACACACACACACTTAGATCGCACACAGGTGGACTTTATTTAATTAATTATGTGGCTTCTGAAGGTAATTGGTTACACCAGATCTTATTTAGGGGCTTCTTAGCAAAGGGGGTGAATACATATACACGATCCACCTTTCCATTTGTATGGTTCTTTTTTCCATTTCACTTCACCATTTTGGACTATTTTGTGTATGTCCATTACATGAAATCCAAATAAAAAAAACATTTTTTACAGGTTGTATTGCAACAAAATAGGAAAAATGCTAAGGGGATGAATACTTTTGCAAGGCACTGTATATATATATATATATATTTTCTTTTTTCTTTTTATTTTTTTAATTTATTTTTTTAACATTTATTTTGCAATTCAAACTTTGTCACATGCACCGAATACAACAGATGTAGGTAGACCTTACCGTGAAATGCTTACTTAACCAACAAAGAGAAAGAGTTCAGAAAATATTTACCAATTATAAAAAGTAACAATAAAATAACAATAAGGAGGCATTATACAGGGGGTACCGGGTCAATGTGCAGGTGTACAGGTTAGTCAAGGAAATGTGTACATGTAGGTAGGGGTAAAGTGACTATGCATAGATAAACAGCGAGTAGCAGCTGTGTAAAAACAAACTTAAATAGTCCTGGTGGCCATTTCATTGTCTTCTGGCTTGGGGGTAGAAGCAGTTAAGGAGCCTTTTGGTCCTAGACTTGGCGCTCGGGTACTGCTTGCCATGCGGTAGCAGAAAGAACAGTCTATGACTTGTGTGACTGGAGTCAGACAAGTTTTGGGGCTTTCCCAATCAATATCCTTTCTTTGGTCAAATATACCTTGCATTTGCTGATAGCATGTAGGATTCCATCCAAGGTGTTTTGTGATCCCTGGGTGTCTGTCATTAAGGAGAAATCCTGAAAAACAATTCCATTCAATTCCATTAGGTCAGCCGCCTGTTTATACAAATGATAGGACTCACTGAAGATGGGGTCCCCCTTACCTCATCACACATGACTGTCGGAGAAATTGACGCTAATCTGTAAAGAGTATAAAATGCCGTGGAAAATGTGTTAATAATGAAAAAGAGCTGTGATAGATCAATTAGTGGAAGAATATCAGAATTGGGCTGGCTGTCTAAACGTAGCCAACGTCTCCACTGACGAGTGTAGGCTACACTTCATAAAATGAAGTAGTTTGAAACGATCTAGTTTAAAGCTTTAGGTATTCATATAGTTAGTTACACATTCCTTTTTGATTCGGCCCAACTATCAACGCGTCCAAGTACCATTGACCGTTCATTTTAAATCTTTAATTTAAAAAAAGTATGACTCTTAACACATATCCAATCCATTTTAAATTAAAATGAGTTTAAAATAATTTATTTACGATTTTAGAGAAAACAAAGCTGAGTAAACCACTTACCGTAGTTAGCTGTTGTGTAATGGTACGTATTTTTCTTTCAGTTTCAGTTTCTTCAATCTGACACGGCAGATTTCGACAAGAGGTAGGCGCTTGGGTAGCCCTTACGCGCACTCATTAAATCCTTGATTATGCTCCAGCACAGCACTCAATACATCATATTTTACTGAATATATATATATATAAAAAAAAGAAACGTCCTCACTGTCAACTGCGTTTATTTTCAGCAAACCTAACATGTGTAAATATGTGTATGAATATACATTTACATTTAAGTCATTTAGCAGACGCTCTTATCCAGAGCGACTTACAAATTGGTGCATTCACCTTATGACATCCAGTGGAACAGCCACTTTACAATAGTGCATCTAAATTTGTTAAGGGGGGGGGGGGGTGAGAAGGATTACTTTATCCTATCCTAGGTATTCCAAGATTCAACAACGGAGACATAAACTGAACAAGTTCCACCCATGTGACTAACAGAAATGGAATAATGTGTCCCTGAACAAGGGGGGGTCAAATTAAAAGTAACAGTCAGTATCTGGTGTGGCCACCAGCTGCATTAAGTACTGCAGTGCATCTCCTCCTCACGGACTGTACCAGATTTGCCAGTTCTTGCTGTGAGATGTTACCCCACTCTTCCACCAAGGCACCTGCAAGTTCCAGGACATTTCTGGGGGGAATGGCCCTGGCCCTCACATCCAACAGGTCCCAGACGTGCTCAATGGGATTGAGATCCGGGCTCTTCGCTGGCCATGGCAGAACATTGACATTCCTGTCTTGCAGGAAATCATGCACAGAACGAGCAGTATGGCTGGTGGCATTGTCACGCTGGAGGGTCATGTCAGAATGAGCCTGCAGGAAGGGTACCACATGAGGAGGATGTCGTCCCTGTTACGCACAGCCCATGACGGACCCTCCACATCGATCCAATGCCAGAGTACAGGCCTCAGTGTAACACTCATTCGTTCGAAGATAAACGCGAATCTGACCATCACACAAAACTGTGACGCGTCAGTGTAGAGCACTTTTTACCAGTCCTCTCTGGTCCAGCGATGGTGGGTTTGCGCGCATAGGCGACGTTGTTGCCGGTGATGTCTGGTGAGGACCTGCCTTACAACAGGCCTACAAACCCTCAGTCCAGCCTCTCTCAGCCTATTGCGGACAGTCTGAGCACTGATGGAGAGATTGTGCGTTCCTGGTGTAACTCGGGCAGTTGACATCCTGTACCTGTCCCGCAGGTGTGATGTTCAGATGTACCGATCCTGTGCAGGTGTTGTTGCACGTTCTGTCACTGCGAGGACGATAAGCTCTCAGTCCTGTCTCCCTGTAGCTCTGTCTTAGGCATCTCACAATACTACGGACATTGCAATTTATTGCCCTGGCCACATCTGCAGTCCTCATGCCTACTTGCAGCATGCCTAAACCAAATTCACAGATGAGCAGGGACCACAGGCATCTTTCTTTGTGTTTCAGTCAGTAGAAAGGCCTCTTTAGTGTCCTAACGACCATTCCACAGGTACATGTTCATTGTTTATGGTTCATTGAACAAGCATGGGAAAGTGTTTAAACCCGTTACAATGATCTGTGAAGTTATATGGATTTTTATAAATTGTATCCCTTGAAAGACAGAGTCCTGAATATAAAATGACCTTTAATAGATTTCTCAGGTGTGCTAGTGGCTGGAAAACATGCACCCAGTAGCTTGGTGACCACTGTGCCATACTGATACCATTAGACCAATATGATAGTGTGAAAATGGATTTGAGCAAAATGTAAAAGGACAAGCTTGTACTTTCCAGCGTTTCCACTTGTCAATGCCATGTTCACACAAGTCTGGTTGGGCCAATAAGTTAATTAATGACATTATCATTAACAAGCAGCTTTTGTAAACACCCTTCTACTGCTTTTTATGAGGCAATAAGCAGCTGTATTGCTTAATTCCCAACACTTGTCAATAAAACCACAAATGAAAACACCAGTCAAGATTTTTTTATACATTTATTAGTGAAACCAATGAACACCTAGAATCTAAGCTTCTGGAAGAACCATTTGTTCTTCCCTGTCTTGTATCTGTGGATAGAAAAAAAAATCATTTTAGAAAAGGTTTACAATGGAGACGAAAAAGCCTGCTATTTTATTATCCTATAGTAGTTAAGCTACTTGTATCATGTGTCAGATATTATCAGGACAAAGAACCTGTGCATTTCTCACAAGTTCTGGTTCCTGGTGTGGGAAAAGACTCACCTCTCCTCAAACTTAATCTTGGCCTCCCGTCTGGCTTTGCGTTTCAGGGCAGGGTCTCTGAAGACATCCTTGTTGACGACAGTTTTGTCCAGGGGAATGTCCACAGAGTATCTGAGCACAAGGAAAAACACAGCAAGAGACTTAGTAAGACACCTATGTCAAATTCCTATAAAAAAGGACAAACGCGAGTGAATAACACTTCTCCATCAACTACTCTGAACATTCCAAGAATCAAGAATGAAAATCGAACCATCTATCAAGATTACTAATGCATGCAGAGATGAAATGTGTTGAGAAGCCAGACTTCACTAGCGTGCTGACCCAAACCATACTTGGGTCAGCTCAGTACAACATGGCTTAGGAGTGTGAAATGGTAGTTCACCACAAACAGAAAAGGGTCCATTCTGTACACCATCTATACATTCCTTGACGTTGCATCCTACTTAATAGAACCCTGTCAGTTTGGCCACTGCTAGAATTCCATAAAAATGTAGACATGGATGCAATACTGCTAGTCACCTACAGTGTAGTCTCACATGTCAGCATGTCACCTAAACAAACCATTACTCCCATGTCCACCTGGCACTGACCTGGTTGGCATGAGGTGATTGTAGTTGTACACCTTTACGAAGGCCTTGATCTTGGACCTCTTGGCAACCTTCTTCTTGCCCATGGTTGTGGTCACTTTGCGGGGGTAGCGGTCAATGCCCGAGACAAGTGCGTGGCTATAAGGGCGGTCTGAGGTGCCATCATCAATGTTCTGTAGGAAGAGAATCCATATATAGTTAGCTGTTCAGTTACCAGTGTTTATGGACCACATTTCAAGAGGATTATCCAAGCAAACAGTAACTAATCAAACTGGGAGTGAAATATGCACATTTAGCAATAGCTCAGGAGCAAACTTACCTTGACTATAACAGCTTTACGACCAGCGTAGCGCCCAGCAAGGACCATCACCACCTTCCCAGGTTTCATGAACTTGCCCATCTCTGGGTGACAGAGGAGTTATAAAAAAGAAAAGCACTATTACTAACACAAGACGCCATGGAATGGTCAATGTGGGACAATATTCACTGCTTCTAGATATCAGTAGTATCTTTGTTATCTAGGGAGTACCGGTATGCTATTACCTAAACTAGCTACGTCAGCTTGGACGTCAGATGACCAATGACTGAACGCGATTGCAGGAGCAACAACGACGTAAATTAGCAAAGTCATGTAATGAAAAACAGTATTTGATGAAAAGTTAAATTACATGTCTTAACCAACGTTCTTTTGCGGTTTTTCAGCAGAGTAAATTTTGACTCGTTCTATTGCCCAGCCCAGCTAGACAGCCATCGCTGTTTATTTACCTAGCTAGCTTATTAACATTACCATTCAGGTGAGATGTTGCATACATTCATACATTTAAATAGGCAACCGAACACTATTAACCGAGCACATTGTGGTTATCCGATTATATAAATTACATAACCGAAGTGGTTGGTTTTGAATCGACATGAACCCTCATCAAGCAAGCTGCCATGTTGAAACGCTAGCTATATGGATAGCGGACACTATATAAAAGTACATCTTTTTCCAATATAAATGTCAAATTTAGGGAAATTATCCCTAAACCCGGATCTTAAACGTATACTTTAGGGTAAAAAAACAATTAAAAGAATGTAAACGTCAGGATTTATCAAGATGGTTGAAGATTATTGCGTTGAGAAATTCACTCACTGGTGCTATTCTGTGGCCACCGCTAGCAGGAAAGGAAGTTGAGAAGATTTTCGTGACCTTTCACATCAAATCAATGATGCGTCATTTCCGCCGAGCGGAACACCTCTTTGCTCAGAACTGGTAAAGGGGGCATGAAAACCTTTACAGGTCTCAATTTTAGGAAGATGGTTGTGAAAGCTACATTTGCCACATTAAGAATTATGTCCCTGTAATTGAGGATGATTTCCACTCAGTTTGCGGTTCACCTGTGTCAACTGAAGAACCTGGCCCGGATGGCCTGTCAGTTGAATTCTATAGACAGTTTTGGGACTTACAACACGACACGATTTTCAATATGTTTCAAGATTGCGTTAAAAATGGGGAAATGGTCTCCACTATGAAACAGGGCCTTATTTCATTGATTCCGAAGCCCGATAAAGACCCTTCTCTCATAGACAATTGGAGACCAATTACTTTTTTAAATGTTGATTATAAATTGATTGCTCTGGTTTATGCCAAAAGATTAAAGAAAGGAATAGATACCATTATAAATGAGACTCAAACAGGGTTTATGAAGGGCCTTCACATAAACTCTAATATTCGTTTAGTCTTGGACCTTATAGATTATTCAGATGCAATTGACTCAGTTGTCTTATTTTTGGACTTCTGTAAAGCCTTTGACACAATTGAACATGAATTTCTCTTTAGGTCTCTTAAACTTTTTGGATTTGGTGAAAATTTTATTAAAGTAATTTGCATGTTTTACAAAGATATAAGTAGTTATGTGCTACTAAACCTTAATACTTCCTAAATATTTAGTATCAACAGAAGTGTATGACAGCAATGCCCAATTTCGCAATTTTGTATTCATTTTGGTTGTGGAACTTCTATCTCTAGATATTCTGAATAATGCCAATTTGTATGGCTTAACCATTGTTTAACAAAGAAATCAAAATTTCCCAAATGGCTGATAATACTACTCTTTTCTTAAGAGACAAAGACCAGGTCACCCATGTACTTAATGCTATAACTGCATTTTCTATTGCATCAGGATGCTGAATGCTGAATGTTTGTAAATATGAAATCTTATGTTTATTTGACTCTGATGATAAAGAAATAGAAAATATTCCTGTAAAGGACTGTGTTAAATATTGAGGAATACATCTGTCAAAAAACCACTTAGTCAGACAACATTTGAATTTCTCTACTAAAATTAAGAGAACTAAAAATATATTTAATAATTGGTTACAAAGAGATCTTTCTATACTTGGGAGTGTACTTCTGTCCAAGGCAGAGGGACTGTCTTGTTTTGTGTACCCCTCATTATTGTTATGTGTAAATTCAGCTACTTGTAAAGAGATCAATAAGACCTTTCTTGACTTCATCTGGAAAAATAAGTCTCACAAAGAGAAAAAGATCTGTCCTTTCTAACAAAAGAGCTGAAGGCGGTCTAGAAGTGTTGGATTTTGTTGACATAAATAACACTTTCAAAATAAACTGGTTGAAAAAATGTTTGATCAATACTGATTCAATATGGTATTTCATTCCAAATAATGTGTTTAATAAATTGGGAGGTCTTACATTTTTACTGAAATGTAATTATATTACTGAAAGATTACCTGCTAAATTGGCTAGGTTTCACCAACAAGCTTTAATGACCTGGAAAATATGTTTCCTGCACAATTTTTCCCCTCATAAAGCTCTTTTGTGGAATATTTCAGACATAACTGTAAGGAATAAGTCATTGTTCTACCCCAGCTGGCATGAGAGGAATATTGACTTTGATCTTGATATTTTTTACAACAAGGGTAATATTCTCACATATGAACAATTTATAACATTGAAAGAGTTTCCAATACCTTTCAGAGAGTTTATTTCTGTGATCAAAGCCGTTCCCAGTGGTCTAACTGCACTTATGAAAACTCATCTTAGCTTTGGTAATGATCACAAAGTCTATCCAGAAGTCAGATTGGAAGGTGTGGGCTTACTTGAGAGATCTTGTTGTAATAAATATATAAGACAAATTCTTCATTCACAAAACCAACTTACACCGAGAGGAACATTTTTCTGACACTGTCTGGAAAAATGCATAGTTAAGGCCTTACAAATACTGTATACCAAACAAAGTTAAGGAAGTGCACTTCAACATTTTTACAGAAGATATATCCATGTAATTCTATGATGTCCATATTTGTTCCTATTGATGATATCTGTGTTTTCTGTGAAAAAGAAGGTGAGAATCTCTCACGTGTTCTTTGAATGTAAATGTGTCAGAATTTTGGGAAAACCTTGCAAAGTACTTATTTACCATTATGAACACAACCCATGTTTTTGACATGAAAGATATATGTTACTATTGCAATGATAACAAGACCACTGAAATTATTGTTCATTTTTTAAATTCTTGTTGCCAAATTCTTCATACACAAACAAAAATTCCAAAATTCTATACCAAAATTACACATTTTTCTCATTGAATTTAATTATCTTATTAAAACATTAACCCTAGTGAATAACATCTTCCTGAATCATTATACGATTTTTTCAGGGTGAATACAATTGCACTAAAATTGTTTATTTTTTGTATTATTTGATTGATATTTTTTGTATGTTCAAGTATTTTCTTGTTAATACCTACCTGTGTTTTGTTTTGTTTGACATGTTTGATGTAGCAATGTAAGCTGATTTTTGTATTAGGTTTAATAAAAATAATAATAAAAAATGCTCAGAACTGGTCCTGGAACAGTTCCTTTATTTTGGAACATCATATATATATTTTTTAAGTCAGTTAAAGGACAAATTCTTATTTACAATGACGGCTTATCCTAACCCGGACGACCCTGGGCCGATTGTGGGACTCCCAATCACAGCCAATTGTGATATAGCCCAGGATTGAACCAGGGTCTGCAGTGATGCCTTTAGCACAGAGATGCAGTGCCTTAGACCACTGCGCCACTCAGGAGCCATTTATGTCAAGCTTATAAAAGGCAACCTATATTGAGTTTCTCTGTGACATGTGGCAATCAAGGTGTCCTATTCAGTTGATGGCACAGTTGCCAGTGTTCTCTGATGCTGCTATGCAAAGTGAAGGCCTGCAACCTGACTAAAGACAAAAGTTTCAGGCATCATTATTACCCCTGTATTTTTATGACTTATTAATGTGCACTGACAACAAGTGTGTTGAAAGCAATGAATGGATACAAATTGTGCATGGGCTGAAATAGGTTTTTGAAATGGTTTATTTGCTCACATTCATAGTTATTGAACAAAAACAATAAACAGCTGTAGAACTTTTTCTCAATCTGACCAGTAGGGTATACACAGAAAAGCAAAAACAAAATCAGAGACAGTAACTAAGTCTAATTTTTCATACAGAAATGTACATTGCTTAGTAGTAGTATTGTGATGTGTGTGTCTATGTTTGCGTTAACAGTAATTTTGACATGAGCACAGTGCATTTGAAAATTGAAAAGTAACAATGCAGGCTAAATGAAGGGGGTATTGATATTCACACTAACACATCAGTATCCCTTTCGATGTAGGACAACCTGTCCTCCCATACACTACATGTAGATGCACACCAGTAAAGCACAGACCAGATCCAAGCATAGTCTGGTAGTGGTCCGGCTGAGGCATTTGCAATTTACTATACAACAAAATATAAATAGATCTCAATACAATACCATAAGAGAATAGAACAGAAAGTCTGGGAGCAGCACTTAACCAGTAACAAAGTAGGTAACACCTTAATATGAGGGTTGGAAAAACCATACCAAGGATGATAACAGTTTTCACTCATGTGGAAATGAACGGTATCTATGGTTTGTACATTCAGCTTTTCAGGATACACCCCATGTGATTCACATGTAATAGGAAGATTTCACTTCAAGAGGTTTTCATTCACCATTCAAAAAACGAATAGAAACAGAGAAAACAATCACATCCCACAATCATCTTAAATATTGGACGATTAAATATATAATTACATATAAGCTAAATAGTTCAATCGTATATATTTTTGTAATTTTTGGAATCACTTCCATTTGGACCAGTAAAGCAGCAGTTAATAATACAGGGTCTCTACGTTATCCACCTTCTTTAAGACACGTTAGGCAGGTTCTGCTTATTTCTCAACGGAGAGACACTACATGCTGCATGAGTGATCATTTTGATTTTCAGAACACTTGTGACATCTTTAGAATTTTGACCTCTCTTGTACATTCATTGGTGAGAGCATACACTGTTGCCACGTTCATTTGACCTGAGTGCATTGAATAGTGCGCGTCTTCTGTGAACGCAACAGTGGAGCTTTGAGTAACCACAGACAGAGAGCAATGCTCTGTGAATGTGAACTGTAGTAACCCATATTATTCTCTTCCGTAGAGAACACAAATTGTACAGTTTAGTGACAGTGCAGCATACTGGTCTGTTTTTGCCCATACTGCAGAGTATGGGGAGGGAATGACTATACATTTGGTCACATTGATGATCACCCATTCTATAGGTAATCATTATACAGTAGTGAATTACTATAAAAGGCCAACCTCACGATATTATCTGCATAGGTCTGAGCTACTGTATCTCATCTCCATAGGGACAAGTCAAACAACATCACATAAAGGAAGTGTTTCCTAAGGGGAGGCAACAAGTTCCATATAATGCAATGTAACAAGTCATTAAGATCTTGATATGCTCCCTTTGTGTGGTTATGGGAGGCATGGATAAATGAAATGTTAGAGTTACAGATTTGCTATATAATGCATCTCAACATTGCACACTTGATTTTTGTTGACCAGCTTTGCACGTAATTCATGCCATGTTTTTAGACAGGATGCTAACAAAAATGTTTTGACCCAACGACCAAGATACATTTAAAGTTAAACGGATAAAGCAACATTAGCACAATTCTTTTATGCCAATTATAATTTCAGCACTTGAGGGAGAGAGACCAAACCATGCCTTCCAGTCCTCAAGGGCCAGTTGATTGTATTATTTTGTACCCTTAAATCAGGCCTGGTAACCATGTGAGCTGAAAGCATGGTTTTGGGTGTCTCTCGACAGTCCCTTCTCAGAAGGCATCCTTGATGTTCTTGAGCTGCCTCACAGCCAGGTCCACCGGCAGGTTAAACTTGAGGTGGCTGATACGTCCCAGGATGCGCAGGGCTCCCTCGAAGCCTGTCTGGGCCATGTAGCTCCAGTGCTGGTAGTGCGGGTGCACCAAGGCCCCTGACTTGCACAGCAGGTTAAGCCATGACACTAGCCTCTGCTCATTCAGAGCCATGCATACCAGAGCCTTGAACTCTGAGTCTGCTCCTCGCTTGTAGCGATCGTGCTCCAGCAACACTGAGTGAATGGCCCAGAGCAGAGACTGCTTGGGTGTGACAGTGACCGGATTGCCCGCAACAGGTAGGCTGAAGGACTGCGAGAGTTGGCGGGCAGGCGACTCCACGAAGGCCTTGCCATTTTTGGAGTGGTAGTACTTGACAAAGAGCTCCCAGGGGTGGATGGTCGATGGGCCAGGTCTGTAGGGCAGCAGGCAGGAGATGGGGGCCAGCACCAGGCTCATGCCCTGGGAGGGGGAGTAGAGACCGTGGGCTAGCAGGTCTCTCAGAGCCATGGCCAGCTCCTTCCTCACTGAGGCAATGAGCTCATCACGGGACCCCAGGGCCAAGCTGCTGTTGTAGCTGACCACGTGATCTACTGAGGGCTGTCTGCATGAGGCCTGCACTCGAACCCGGTCTACAGCCCCCTCCAGACGCTGCAGCAGAGGGCCGTAGTCCTGGCCCACTTCCCCCTGCGACCACATGCTCTGGGGAACGTGGCCAGCCGCACAGCCAAACTGGCTCACTGCAAAGATCTGCAGCACAGCCAGGGCCTGCTGGATCAGCTGCAAGCCTGTCTGCCTCATCTTCTGGGCCTGCTCTGGGTCCACTATGGGCAGGAGAAGAGAATCGTTAGAACAGATGTATTGTGAGTGATGTTGTAGAGCCTATGATAATAATGCTGGGTGATAACTGACTTTTCTTCCTCCCTCCAGGGGCTCTGGTGTTGGGCCCTGCTGTCCTCGGCTGCTGGCTGGGTTCACCATCAGACAGAAGAGGGTTCCCTACCTCATCTGTTGGGTAAAGGGAAAATACAGTAGTAAGTCAGAATATTGGTGGAATATTTCAGTAACAAAGTGTGTATTATTGAGCTTCCAAGACACCGAACCACAGCCAACATGGCATCCCAGGCCCACTGCCACCTACCCTGGATGAAGTTGATGAACATCTCTAGGTCCCTGATCTGGGTCTTGAGCTGGTCCACCAGCTGCTCCTTGACCCTGGCTGGGTTGACTATTTGAGCGATGGCAGCGTCCACTCTCTGTCTTAGCTCCTCAGGCGTCAGGTTCCCTATATCCTCATTGAAGTTCACATCCAGCTTCTTGATCAACTCGTCAATGATTACCTGGCAGTGGAAGAGTGGAACAGTCATGAGTATTATCAGGACATTACACATGGGGAGGAAACAACATTGTATCGAATAGACTTTTAGGAGACTTCTGGTACATGAACGGAGCCCTACCTTCTGTCTCTCCATGACCACAGACTGGGGCAGGGAGTCGTAGCTGCCCTCCTGGTAGGCATAGCGCTCCAGGTCATCCAACTGGGTCTTCAGCTGGACGATGAGCTCCTTCTGCTTCTCCCTCTGGACCTCCAGACGCTCCCTCTTCTCCCTCTCACTCTGTGTGGAGAAGAGAGAACACAGAATACACTGTCAGTGGAGGACTGGGGTGTACAGAGGGGACAGGGAGTGATGGGGA
Organism: Oncorhynchus keta; assembly: GCF_023373465.1. Taxonomy (NCBI): domain Eukaryota; kingdom Metazoa; phylum Chordata; class Actinopteri; order Salmoniformes; family Salmonidae; genus Oncorhynchus; species Oncorhynchus keta. The sequence continues at coordinate 32,443,212 of NC_068452.1, read as the reverse complement.
GGATCTATACACAGCCCTTATTCATTGTGCATGTTTACTTAAGACAGACTAAACAGATGCTGGAGAGGAACAGAGAGCTGTAGCCATACTCACCAGGTCCTCCTACAAGTAAAGCATGTAGACACAGAGGAAATCAGAAAAATAAAACCTTTAATCAAAGACAGTATTACATAAGCAGGCCTTATGACGAAGGTAAATGGAGAGTTGCATGGAGTAAACGATGGGGTTTGGTTTAGTTGTGCATACAGAAGCTATGATTACAGAGGTCAGGTCTGATCTCTGTAATAATAGTGATAATGATCTTCTGGAAGCATGTTAACTGAGCCTGTCAGTCACTTATTGTGTTGATGAGATACCACCATTTTCTATCTTCCTCTGGAGATAACAGATCTCAGGGAACAGAACAGAGAGTACAGCCTTGATGTTTTGATGCAAACCAAAGCCTTAATCAAAAGCCAGGTAGCCACAGGATAATTTCATTTCCTGTGAGAGGTTTGACAAGACGGTGGCTGCTACTGCCTGTGTGTGCGTGTGTGTACGATCGCATGTTGAGTGTTGCATCCCAGGGTGTGTCTGAGTCTATATGTGTCCAGTGGTCATCCTCACAGCTATCCTATTGACACTGAATGATGACCAGCCTACGGGCAGCAACTAATGTGACCACCACACTCACTCCCATCCCCTCACCAGGTATTACTGGTGGAACACTGTACTGACGTCAGTCTGTGGTCTGTTTTGTGGGGGACTAACATAACCTATTTTTCTACACATAATGGATAGCTTATAGCTTGCATAATCACACAACCTCAAGCAATTGAGTGTTTGTGTTGACATCATTTTTTCACTTACTGAAGAGGAACGAACCATTGTTTACATTCTTAGATCTACCAAGTCTGACCAGCCGTGGGCTAGATGGACTACTTACCGCGTTTTCAAGCTGTTGAGTATCCTGTGGCCTGCATCCCACAACGTGAGGACAGCCTTTGAAGGCAAACTCCTCGAGTTCTACCAGCATCCTCTCCTTCTCATCAGTCGGAGCGTGAACTATCTGCTTCAAGCGGAACTGCACTTGTGCAAAATGAGATGTCAAAGCGAGGAGCGAGGAATTCAGCAGGCCCTGTTCGTCCTCCAATTTCCTCAATCTTGCGGCCATCTCCGTCTCACCAGACGCAGCTGAGCCTTTCCTCCTCGGCTCGACCGCGTTTCCCTTCCCGCTCTCATCCTCCGGACTGGCTACAGCGCCGACGGGCGCCCATCGCTCGCCAGCCCTAGCAAAGGCAGCTTCGCTGTCCGAGGTTGACAGTTCCTCTGTCGACATGTTTGAAAGGTAATAAATACAACGTTGTCCTCCAATATTAAAGTTATTGTCAACTGGAAACGACGCTTTGTTTTATCGTTTATGTACACCGTTTTTTTTACCACCGATGAAGCAGGTGCATCGCCATCTTGAAATATTCATACGTCAAAGGGAGAGGCGGGCTTCCAAACGTCATAAACAGTGCCACGTCATCGTAAAAGCACTGATCTGGTGTGCATATGAACTGCCTGCAAGAAACAGCAATATGCCATGTTAACCTATCCGTAGCATAACGTCCCAGTGGGGCACACTGACGAGAATAGTAGGAGTATGGTTTGTTGGTGTTTAATCCGGTGGTTGAGTAGAGTACCAATCCTGAAGAAACCATTTGAGTTATCCAAACTGGTGGAGAGAGTACTGGGTAAAGTGAAGGTTGTGAGGATCACGAGAGGCGGACTCATCGAATCCCCGACTGCCCCTGAAAAGGCAGTTAACCCACTGTTCCTAGGCCGTCATTAAAAATAAGAATCTGTTCTTAACTGACTTGCCTAGTTAAATAAAGGTAAAATAAAAAAAAATCGATTTGCTAAATTGCTAGCCCATACTGCATTGATTTATTTATCTTGCTCCTTTGCACCCGGGTTGCACATTTAACTTCTGCACATCAATCACTCCCGTCTTTAATTGCAATTTTGTAATTACTTCGCCACCATGGCCTATTTATTGCCTTTACCTCCCTTATCTCACCTCAATTGCACACACTGTATATATACTTGTTCTACTGTATTATTGGCTGTATGTTTGTTTATTCCATGTGTAACTCTGTTGTTTTATGTGTCGAACTGCTTTGCTTTATTCTTGACCAGGTCGCAGTTGTAAATGAGAACTTGTTCTCAGCTAGCCTACCTGGTTAAATAAAGGTGAAATAAAATTAAATAAAGTTTAAAGTGTCTTGTGTGTCTCTTCGGAACAGGGCACCCCTCAAGGGGGGTACATCAGGCCGCCGCAGGAGTCTCGTGGGAAATTGATTTTGAAGAGATTAAAAATATTCCTGGAGTAATTGAAGCACGTTGGATGAATGGTGTGATGAATGGTGAAAAAATAAAGTATATTTGTTCTTTTGATGTGGAGTCTCCCTACTCAAATGCAGTTAGGGCATATTAACTACAGAGTCCGAGCATTTCTCCCAAGACAAATGCAGTGTGATCATTGTGAAGCTTTTGGTCATGTAGCAAGTGTTTGCAGAAGGGAGAAGCCGAGATGTCCAAGTGGAAGGGACCATATTTTTATAAAAGTGTGAATATGTGACATGTTGCAATTGCGGTGGGAACAATGAAGCCAAGTCTTCCGAATGGCCCACACGGGTGTAAGAGAACGAGGTGGCTTAGTCAGGTTTGGCACAGAGTATTTCATATGCAGCAGCTATGAAAAGGTTTGAATGGTGCTCCAGAAGAATCCAAGGTAGTGGATAGGCCTAGGCTGCAGGAGTTGCCTTTCACCAGCAGGATCAAATCAAATCAAATTTTATTTGTCACATACACATGGTTAGCAGATGTTAATGCGAGTGTAGCGAAATGCTTGTGCTTCTAGTTCCGACAATGCAGTGATAACCAACAACTAATCTAACTAACAATTCCAAAACTACTGTCTTATACACAGTGTAAGGGGATAAAGAATATGTACATAAGGATATATGAATGAGTGATGGTACAGAGCAGCATACAGTAGATGGTATCGAGTACAGTATATACATATGAGATGAGTATGTAGACAAAGTAAACAAAGTGGCATAGTTAAAGTGGCTAGTGATACATGTATTACATAAGGATGCAGTCGATGATGTAGAGTACAGTATATACGTATGCATATGAGATGAATAATGTAGGGTAAGTAACATTATATAAGGTAGCATTGTTTTAAAGGTTAAGAAGGTGGACTTTGTGGCATTTATAGCTATGGTAATTATTGGCACTGCCAAGGTGGGGAGAAGGTTCAGGAAGATGGAAATCATAGTGATTGCGGCGGAGCGGTTCCTGGGGCAGAAAGATTTCACAGCAAAGGAGTTAAGGAATATTGCCCCTAGCCGTACCACCGTCTCAGGTCCTAGAACCTAAGGGAGATATGGGGATCTAAAATACGAAGTTGGATTTTGTTTTGTCTATATACTATTTTTTATTAGGGTGGATTAAGTTAGTATCATTATTACGTATGGATTTATTAATATTTTATTGGGTTTCCAATCGTCAAGTTGGTGGCGCCAATACACCTTTTGGGGTGTAGTCCGCCATAAAACAAACAGAAAACGTATCAGACATTGAATGTGGTTTTTCTCCAACTATAGTCCACTCAGTACTCACCTTTATCACCTCTTGAGTTTTTACCTTTTTACTTGCAAGGCCTACTATAGTTACATCCTGGGCACAGATTTGAGTGAACACTGATCACAACCCAACACATGCATAGTGTACAATTGGTTTGGCAATTACTTTTATTTTTTAAATCACATTTTACAGCAAATTAATTCCCTTTGGTAGCAACAGCCAGAATCATTACGGACCATTTAAAATGGCATAATTTCTAAAACACAAGAAAGTGGAATAATCGATCTCTTACTTAAAATGTGGTAGCAACAAGACGGAGGGCATATGGGGCGGCAGGTAGCCTAGTGGTTAGAGCGTTGGAGGGTATGTGGGGTGGCAGGTAGCTTAGTGGTTAGAGTGTTGGAGGGTATGTGGGGTGGCAGGTAGCCTAGTGGCTAGAGCGTTGGAGGGTATGTGGGGTTGCAGTTAGCCTAGTGGCTAGAGCGTTGGAGGGTATGTGGGGTGGCAGGTAGCTTAGTGGTTAGAGCGTTGGAGGGTATGTGGGGTGGCAGGTAGCTTAGTGGTTAGAGTGTTGGAGGGTATGTGGGGTGGCAGGTAGCCTAGTGGCTAGAGCGTTGGAGGGTATGTGGGGTTGCAGTTAGCCTAGTGGCTAGAGCGTTGGAGGGTATGTGAGGTGGCAGGTAGCTTAGTGGTTAGAGCGTTGGAGGGTATGTGGGGTGGCAGGTAGCCTAGTGGCTAGAGCGTTGGAGGGTATGTGAGGTGGCAGGTAGCCTAGTGGCTAGAGTGTTGGAGGGTATTTGGGGTGGCAGGTAGCTTAGTGGCTAGAGCGTTGGAGGGTATGTGGGGTTGCAGTTAGCCTAGTGGCTAGAGCGTTGGAGGGTATGTGGGGTGGCAGGTAGCCTAGTGGCTAGAGCGTTGGAGGGTATGTGAGGTGGCAGGTAGCCTAGTGGCTAGAGCGTTGGAGGGTATGTGGGGTGGCAGGTAGCTTAGTGGTTATAGCGTTGGAGCGTATGTGGGGTGGCAGGTAGCTTAGTGGCTAGAGCGTTGGAGGATATGTGGGGTGGCAGGTAGCCTAGTGGCTAAAGCGTTGGAGGGTATGTGAGGTGGCAGGTAGCTTAGTGGCTAGAGCGTTGGAGGGTATGTGAGGTGGCAGGTAGCTTAGTGGCTAGAGCGTTGGAGGGTATGTGAGGTGGCAGGTAGCTTAGTGGCTAGAGCGTTGGAGGGTATGTGGGGTTGCAGTTAGCCTAGTGGCTAGAGCGTTGGAGCGTATGTGGGGTGGCAGGTAGCCTAGTGGCTAGAGCGTTGGAGGGTATGTGGGGTTGCAGTTAGCCTAGTGGCTAGAGCGTTGGAGGGTATGTGAGGTGGCAGGTAGCTTAGTGGCTAGAGCGTTGGAGGGTATGTGGGGTGGCAGGTAGCTTAGTGGCTAGAGCATTGGAGGGTATGTGGGGTGGCAGGTAGCCTAGTGGCTAGAGCGTTGGAGGGTATGTGGGGTGGCAGGTAGCTTAGTGGCTAGAGCGTTGGAGGGTATGTGGGGTGGCAGGTAGCTTAGTGGTTAGAGCATTGGAGGGTATGTGGGGTGGCAGGTAGCCTAGTGGCTAGAGCGTTGGAGGGTATGTGGGGTGGCAGGTAGCCTAGTGGCTAGAGCGTTGGAGGGTACGTGGGGTGGCAGGTAGCTTAGTGGTTAGAGCGTTGGAGGGTATGTGGGGTGGCAGGTAGCCTAGTGGCTAGAGCGTTGGAGGGTATGTGGGGGGGCAGGTAGCTTAGTGGTTAGAGCATTGGAGGGTATGTGGGGTGGCAGGTAGCCTAGTGGCTAGAGCGTTGGAGGGTATGTGAGGTGGCAGGTAGCCTAGTGGCTAGAGTGTTGGAGGGTATGTGGGGTGGCAGGTAGCTTAGTGGTTAGAGCGTTGGAGGGTATGTGGGGTGGCAGGTAGCTTAGTGGCTAAAGCATTGAACTAGTAACCGAAAGGTTGCAAGACCGAATCCCTGAGTTGACAAAATCTCTTGTTCTGCCCCATCTCTCGTTCTGCCCCCGGACAAGGCAGTAAAACCCACTGTTCCTAGGCCGTCATTGAAAATAAGAATTTGTTTTTAACTGACTTTCCCAAATAGACAGTATCAGTTCAGCCACAGGGTGGCATATTTATTTTATTTAACCTTTATTTAACTAGACAAATCAGTTAAGAACAAATTCTTATTTAAAATGATGGCCTACATATGGCAGACTAATGTAAAAGGCCTTTCAAAAGTATACTTGAAACTATGAGGCACAATGCACTTCACATGATCAACTAAAAAACACAACACGTTTCCTGTTTAAAAGGTAACAAACATTGTAAAACAGTACTAAGTTCTTGTAATTTATATGCTCCCCTGTGTCAATCTTGATAGTATCTTACAACTAGTTTTATCACTTTCCAATCCTTCCCTGAGTCACAACCCTAAAAGATTGTTCAACATTGGTATCTAATTTTTGGAGTGATTTTAAATCATTGATAGTTTCTGTTCATGAGCAAGCATGGGTATCTCTTGAAGTAAACATAGTAACATTCCAAGCACCTACCAATGGCGCAAAATGTTACTTATTTTCACTTCCCTTTCCTATATATACACACACCATTTTTCCTCTGTAAAAAATACAATTTGATATGCTGTAACAGTGATATTAAGCTCCTGCGTCCCTTCATTAGTGCAATGCGTCTGGTGGTGGAGTGTGGGCCTAGCAACGGTTGGAGTGATGGGTCGAGCCCAATGTTGTCACACACGCAGGGCTCTCTTCTTGTTGGAGAAGAACACCTGCCAGTGGTCCCATTTGAAGCCAGTGGACTGGGTGCAGGACCCTCCCTCACCACAGGTGTAGCCTGTAGTGCAGCAGTGCTTCATGTCACTGCAGCACACCGCCTAGGAGGACAGGTGGAGGAGGACAGGGACAAGGTGGAAGGGACAGTAAAAAAAGAGATCGAGGAAGCAATGAGAGAAACCATATAGGAATTTGACTATTCAATAGAAGGAGAGTAGATGCCTTAGTCTTGAACTCCACTAACATTAGTATGTCATTTTCATTTCTAGAAGCGTTTGTGGTGTCTGTGGTGAGAGGGCGGAGGTGTATCATACATTTGGAACGGGACAGCAGGCCCATGTAGTGGCGGAGACCTTGCAGCATGTCTCTTCATTATTGCAGACAAACGGCCCCCCACAGTGGATTTCCTTCTCCTGTGGGGTCGGGGGCTCAGGCGCAGACACCCGGGTTAGGGGTACCGTCTGGAACTGAAGAAACATTAGCTTCTGGCAAGTCCCTGAACCCATGTTACAGCTGTAGCCCTGTGGACAGCAGTGCTCCTCATCTGCACAGCACACAGCCTATACAGGGAGACAAGACAGAGAAATTATTTTTATTTAAATTTAACTAGGCAAGTCAGTAAAGAACAAATTCTTATATACAATGACAGCCTACCCTGGCCAAACCTGGACAAATGCTGGGCCAATTGTGCGCTGCCCTATGGGACTCCCAATCACAGCCAGATGTGGTACAGACATGAAAGGTTCCCCATGTGAGATAGCAGAGCAAAACTGTTTCTAGGGTTCTCTATACGCATGTGCATACCAACACACACCCTCGCTCAAACAAACCTTGCGCAGGGGGCAGCAGCCCCACTGTCCTGTGGAAAGTTGGCAGCAGCTGGAGCCTTCAGGGCATCTGTTCTGGGTGTCACACTTCACAGAGAGGGGGGCAGTGAGGGCACTGCCATCTGGCTCAGCTGCCAGCTTGTTGTACCATGGGATCACCACGCCACCCTTAGAGCAGGAAGTCTTGCTCATATCACATATGTAGTCTTTGGGACAGCAGTGCTCTCCATCAGCACAGCACACTGCCTGGGGAAGAGGGAACAGCGAGTAGTGAGGGAAAGGGCTTTCATTCCCTAAAATCCTTCCTTAATGGGAACACCATTAATAGTGCTGAGTGATTAACCAATATTTTGGTTATCAAGCAACTAATTGACCAATGTCAGTTCAAGTTTCTTTAGAGATAAATCAGATCCAGCCTCAACTGTGAGATGTTGTAGGGAGTTGTTTCCAACAAGCCAATATTCTACATAGTTTAGCGCATAAAACATTGTAATTAACTACAATGACTATAATCCATTGCGCATCGACTTGTCCGGTCTGTGTTTCTTTCATGCCTGCTACAGAAGGGATATAGAGAGGCTTGAGAAGCAGACCAGGCTGGGGTTTGAGAAGTCAATGGGACAAGTAAAAAAAGTGTCCTTACATTTTTTTCCCTCAAATCTAAAGGTACAACCTAGATTTGAGCCAACGTCTTAAATAGTTGAACAAGTTATTACTCCAACCTCATGAAAGTGACAATCTTACACGTTTTAATTTTAATAAAAAAATACTATATTGAAGAAGTGCCTTTGATTTGGTGGCATGAACATGCGTAGTTCGGCACGTGATGCCCGTTAGACCCAATGGCGTTTCTGCGCATGAGCTTAGATAGCCAATGTCGCCATTGGATATTTCTATTGGAGAAGCAGTTTCTGCCTATCTTCATACTGTACTGTCTTTGGAGCAGCTGTTGCTTCACCAGGTATCACTACCTGGAAATACATGATCAAAGTGAATGATAGTTGGTATTCAGCAGTCATAAAAGTATGCCTTATTTATGTTGAAGAACTACATAATAGTTATTTTGTCAGACAGCATAGGCAGCAGCTCTATAGAGATTAAATGATGAATTGGAATGAAATAACAAAGTTATAAATTAAAACAAATGTAATACACACAAAACCTAATATTTTATTAAAGTAAAGCAATGTGATAAGCAGTAATGGCCAGTCACTTCCATCATGGGACTTTTATTGTTTTATTCTGTGCTGTTACAGCATTCAACCCAAATAAACAAAACCGAAATCCGTTATTATTTTTTTCATAACTGAACCGAAACCGAACAGACCTCAAAAGCACCAATTTCTCAGCACTAACCATTACTGTAACACTCACCTGTGGCAGTGGGCAGCAGCCCCATTTCTGGGTGGACTTCATAAAGCAGCAGGTGGCGGCCTTTGGGCAGCTGGTGTGGGCGTCACACTGTGTCCTGTGCAACTCCTCGTCTTCGTCACTGTCATCATCCTCTGTAGGCAGCTCCATGTCGTCCATCTGCACCCCCTGGTGGTCTACGGGTGGCTCCTCATGATCAGGTGCCTGGGTTGTGAGGATGGGCACCTTCACCACCATCGGCTCTGGCCCTGAGGGACCATCACAGGTGAGGGTAGCCAGGTCACAGGTGCTGCCATAGGGGCAACAGTGCTCATGGTCCTCACAGCAAACAGCCTTAAGGAAGGGAAAGGAAGGGAAAGGACACACAACAAGCCTTTATAGAAATGATGTAGAAGTATTGAGCACAGTTGTGACTCCCTATAGAAAGGTTAAGATCAGAAGCAGCAGCAAGCTGACAGTAGTAAAGAATGTGATGTGATAATGGGATGTCGTAAAGAACAAAACTAAGTGCCTCTTTGTTAGTCATACAGAATCTCTCACCGCATCGCAGAGCAGTCAAGTTAAGAGGCCATTCATTAATTTGCCTATCCACAGCAGTAGTAGCCATATCTATTTGTCCTTACCTCAGGCAAGGGGCAGCAGGCCCAGCCTCCTGACGCTGTCTTGCAGCAGGTGGTGTTGTCAGGACACACGTGGGTGGGGTCACAGGTAACATCTCCTGGCAATTTACCCTCCCGAGGCACAGCAGGAACCTTCTTCAGCCAGGGCTCAGAGGGGGAGCCTGAGGGGTCGTCACACGTCTGGGCAGTCTGGTTGCACTTCTTACCATGTGGGCAGCAGTGGACGAAGTCACTGCAGCAAACTGCCTGGAAGAGAGAAGAACCCAAACAAAAAGGGGAAGTTGTCACAGGAGAAGCAAAAGACATGCAATCAGGTTGATCTATCTTGAAGAAATGGATTAGCTAAGAGAGTGAATGGGCCCCTACAGTATGAGGCATAGTATACCTGTGGCAGAGGACAGCATGCCCATCCTCCTTCCTGTGTTTTACAACATGTGGTTCCATCCAAACAGGCTGTTGACTCATCACAGGGAACGTCTGGAGAGACAGCAGGGTGTTAGCGATCAACACAACTGGACGAGCTAACAAAATATTTAATAAAGCAGCAGGTGGTGTGGGCGTCATATGGTGTCTTGGGCCCCTCCTCATCTTCATCACCTTTGTCATCCTCTGTAGGCAGCTCCATGTCATCCACCTGCACCCCTTGCTGGTCTGTGGCTGCCTCTTCATGATCAGATGCCAGGGTTGTGAGAGCTGGCACCTTCACCACCATGGGCTCCGACCCTGAGGGACCATCACAGGTGAGGCTAGCCAGGTCAAAGGTGGTGCCATGGGGACAGCAGTGCTCATGGTCCTCACAGCAAACAGCCTGGAGGGAGGAAGGGATAGACACACAACAAACATTTTCTTCCATTTAAGACTCACAAGCCTTTATAGGAATTATGTAGAGGTATTGCTGGTAGCAGAAGAGATTATGCAAGTTAGAGAAAAGTTGTGACTCCCTATATTACCCAGTTTCCCAGTTCTACTTTTCAATGCTATTAAAACAACAATTGGTTCAAGCTCCAAAACCCCTTAACAAGGCAGAAGAAAGGTTAAGATCACAAGCAGCAGCAAGCTGACAGGAGTAAAGAATGAGGAAGTGATGTTGGGATGTCGTAAAGACCAAGTGCCTCTTTGTTAGTCATACAGAATCTCTCACCGCATCGCAGAGCAGTCAAGTTAAGAGGCCATTCATTAATTTGCCTATCCACAGCAGTAGTAGCCATATCTATTTGTCCTTACCTCAGGCAAGGGGCAGCAGGCCCAGCCTCCTGACGCTGTCTTGCAGCAGGTGGTGTTGTCAGGACAAACGTGGGTGGGGTCACAGGTAACATCTCCTGGCAATTTACCCTCCCGAGGCACAGCAGGAACCTTCTTCAGCCAGGGCTCATGGGGGGAGCCTGAGGGGTCGTCACACGTCTGGGCAGTCTGGTTGCACTTCTTACCATGTGGGCAGCAGTGGACGAAGTCACTGCAGCAAACTGCCTGGAAGAGAGAAGAACCAAAACAAAAAGGGGAAGCAAAAGACATGCAATCAGGTTGATCTATCTTGAAGAAATGGATTAGCTAAGAGAGTGAATGGGCCCCTACAGTATGAGGCATAGTATACCTGTGGCAGAGGACAGCATGCCCATCCTCCTTCCTGTGTTTTACAACATGTGGTTCCATCCAAACAGGCCGTTGACTCATCACAGGGAACGTCTGGAGAGACAGCAGGGTGTTAGCGATCAACACAACTGGACGAGCTAACAAAATAATCCACAACACTATTGTATTGTTCTAAGAATAAGTGTAATGTCATACCTCCTGTCCTAATGAAGGGTGGAGAAGTACCCTCCCAAAGAGAAGCAGGACTCCTATTGGCTGAGGTGGTAGTGACTGGAATAGGTGTCGTCACTTGGGCAACTTCTGAAAGCACGTACAGCAAAATTATCATATACACATTAACATCCAGACAGTGATTGGTACAAAAATAGATCAGGAAAATATGCCTTTTTATTTGGGGGGGGGGGGTTGAAACCTGCCATTCTGGTTTTCCCACTCTGCCCTCTTGCGGGCAGGGAACTTAGCCCACATGGGCATTTCCTTGTTGGTAGTGGATATACACTTGGATTGCTTGATGTCACAGGTGCTGCCCTCAGGACAACAGTGAATCTTATCCTCACAGCACACAGCCTGGTCAGTGCACACAGACACACAGAGAATCACCTTATGAGATGACCATATATAAACAAAGGGTTAGCACATAAGGCCATGCAAATCCTTGATTAGACATCTCTCCATGGAGTGATTACAGACACTGGAGAGTGTACATGTCACACATTCAAAGGACAAATATTATTCCTGACTCGCAAACCCATGATGGTAACCCCTAGCCCCCTCCATATAGCCCCCTGTACCTTGGACATGGGGCAGCACCCCAACTCCTCATCTGGAGTCTCACAGCATGTGGTTCCCTCTGGGCACTCAGATTCTCTGTCACTGCACATCACTGCAACAACAGGCTCTGCCGGGGTAGAAGAAGGCAGAGGGTTAGTGATGATGTTGCAACAGAAGCATAAGATGGCAACATGTGACTCCACAAGAGTCTAACCTGTCTGTTTGATGCAGGAGCTGCAGTCTGTGCTGCACTGGTGGCCTTCAGGACAGCAATGTTTCCCATCAGAGCAAGGCACTGCCTGTGTGTACATTAGATCAATTTACTATTCACTTGTGCCTGCATCCTAACTTGATATCTGTGCACATAACTCCAGTTTTTCCATTGACACCAATGCATGTTTATGTGAACGGTATAACAGTATGAATCTGGCGCAAAAGGCTAGATTGCAGCAGTGGTTAGGTTATTACATGAGCAACAGGACAGCAACCATATCCTGTAGTGGCCTTCAGACAGGAGAACTCTTCGGGGCAGTGGGACTTGTCAGGGCAGATGTTATCATCCTCATTCCCGGCATATGCACTGATCATTCTGAAAGACTAGAGGGGTAGAAAAAAATACATTTGACTTTTTCAATGACAAAAAACATGACTGATCATAGTATTTTTTATTTCCTTACGTTCATCTAGGTTAATTACGTTGTTGGGGGAAAATGGTTTTGTTACAGTCTAATGCTATGTAAATGCTTGAGTTGAATAGTACTGTATGTACTTTTCACTGTTAATGTTCAGTACCCTCTTCACACACCTCACAAAGGGTTTTGTTTTTGGCTCCTTATATCTAGGCCACTAAAGCCGTAACCAGGCTGAATTCTAGTTCTGTCTATTTAGATCTCTAAAGATCATATCACTCCCCAATCGTAGGCTGTGAGAACTGGTTAGAACCGATTATTTTTTGTATAAAGCTTTAAGAGAGGGGTAAGCAGTTCTTTGTGTAGTGATCATCCCTGCAGTTGCTTGAATAAACTCTTATTGCTGATAAATGAGTTCTGCCTGATTCCTCCAACGAGTTTTCCTCAACAATGTGAATGATTGAAAACAGGGACACATATTGCCATGAAAGTCAACTGGTGTCATTGTTACAGTGCATTTCAACGTTGTTAATGGTCATCTAAACTTTCTTCCTGGATTCACTGGCATTCTTACTTTAGGATATATGGACTGTTTAGCAGAGACTCTCTCCACCCATGGTAGGGAGACAGTTCCATTCACACACATGGACTCATTCACAACGCATAGTGTTCCCTCAGGGCAGCAGTGGATATGATCCTCACAGCACTCAGCCTGAGATAAATGGTAAGAGAGTAGTTTGATTAACAAAGTGTGTTAGAATCTCACATCTTACAGACCAAACAGATACTACGAGAGAATGCTAACACAAGGGTGCAATTAAAGAGGTATCTATTTCAGGGTAAGAGACAATGACACCATAGTCTACCTATTTGGTTTGTACACTTCTAATAGATATAATTCAGTGTACAAGGGTCGGGGAACTCGGGTTCAGGCTGCAAATAAAGCTCAGGGCTAAGCTCTGCAGGCACCACCCCATACATACCTGATACATTGGGCAACATTCATAGCCATCGGAGGGGCCCTTGCAGCAGGTGTTGCCCTCCTCACACACCTCTCCGCCTGGGCAGTCATCAGCAGAGACCTGGGCCAGCAGGGCCATACAGAACACCAGATACCTCTGCATCTGGAGAGAAAGAGAGAGACAGAAATAACTTGTAACACAAACTATATATTATATGCATTTATTGTACAATCAATAACTGACAAATGTTAGAAAGCTCTTTTGTACAGAAATGCATAAATTCTCAAGTCATCAGAACTAAATCTAGACAGCACTCTCACTTTCCTCTTAACTGGGTAGTGCTGTAGCCTACTAAAGTATATCAAAATTCCCCAAGCTATTTCCATAGGTTCACATCCTCTTTTATGTTCCATGGGGTGAGCTTCAGAAAGTTAACAGTTCCACATTCTTACCATGACAAAGCCCTCCTCATATGCAACCACATTTAAATAATGAATCTATGATGCAGAAAAGGGGATATGATTATACTGTTACTAAGTGCTGAGCTTCATATGGGAGATCATTAAAGCAGTCTACCATTGCTTCAGTGTTGTTTAGGCTACTAGACACAAAAATGATGCAGAATACAGTATTTCTACTTTCAGTTTACCTGTTTTTATGAAAGGAAAATTCCCCTTAATCTGAGCCAAGTACCTCCCATAAGATATACTTTCCTTCATTGTGGTATCAAGAGCAATAGGGAACACAGGTGTATTAACCACAGACAATATTCACCTGACAATCAGTACTGTTCACTTACTGTATTTTGTGACAAGGTGGTTTCAAAAGGAGACAAACATGATCTTTAACAGTTCCAGAAGAACTGTGGACCCTGACATATCATCATGCTTATTTTTCTATTGGCACACACTCAACCATGTTGGTCAGAAAGTGCATTTAGAATTTTAAAAGATGGACCCACCCACCTAGGTCCATATTAAATGATTTGTAATTGTTATCACAAAAGACAATGAACAATGACAACAATTTAAAAGCAATGACAAGGATAGCATAAACAATATATGCAATTTAATTTGAGGTAGAACATTTGGTACAATTTCACTTGAGAAGTTTAGAATTTGTCATTGAGATCTTGCCACTATCTATATAAAAAAAAGTTGACCTTACCTCTATTTAAGTGACTTTACAGGTGTCAGCGCTCCTTGACAATGTAGCCGACTCCTGAACGCGCTGAAGTTTCTCAACAACAAAATATCAAGTGCAGGAAATATGTTCACGCCCCTAAATGTCTTCCTAGCTATTCGACATTCTGAATGGTTTACACAGGTGTCAATCTACCACACACGCGCCACTGACAGGTACTAGAAAAGCTTCTCCGCTAGAAGGTGCAGTAGTTCAAAGGACAAATATAAATACTGTCATTGGGACAAACCAATAATAACAGATAGGATGGAGGAGAAACAAGCAAGGGCAAGGACTCAGATAATGTAGTGGGGCGTTTCGGACCTCACCAGTGGCTGCGCTACAGGTGTAGATGGGGGATATGACATTGTAGATTAGGAGACAGCAGTTGGCAATTAATTATTGGGTCAACCTACAGAAAGATAGGGAGGGTGTTGATCCATCTGATTTGTTTAAGAGATGACTGGATACTGTGTATCAGGATTTTGTGGCTATTTACACAGATGGTTCAGGACATACTGGGTCAGCATTTGCGGTGCAGGACTGTGGGGTGGCAGTCAAGAAACATATTACAGATTATAAGGCAGAGTTGATAGCCATACTGTTGGCCTTGCAGTGGGTGGAGGAAGTCAAGCCAGACAGAGTAGTTATTTGCTCTGATTCATGTGCAGTGTTGATGAGTCTCCAGTCCTTTAGGTCACATAGCAGACAAGGCCATGTTTAATGAGGGTCTACAAACCCATGGCAAGATTAGACAGATGGGTATACAGATAAGATTTACTTGGGTCCCAGCCCATGTGGGGGTGGAGGGGAACGAGGCAGTTCATGTACTGGTTTAACAAGCATTTAGTAGTGGGGATGTTGTAGTTTCAATAAGCAAGGCAGAGGCAACACGCCTGATATGGACAGTGATGGTGCAGAGATGGCAGGAACAGTGTAATAGAGATACGTTGTCTACCTCACTTGCTTTGGCAATGTTAACACATGTTTCCCATGCCAATAAAGCCCTTGAATTGAATTGAATTGATACGAAGGGGAGGCATTTATTTCAAGTAAAGAGGCAAGTCAGGGAGGGGAGGACGCACATTTATAATTCTAACAGCTTTTTTGTTGGCAGAGTATTTAAATGTATTAAAATATAGTTCAATTTCTTTTTGCAAGGGAAGAAGAAGAATAACCAAGCAAGAACCGTGGTCAGACTAATGGAAGGCGTGTCTTGTCACGGCAGACAAATCAGGGGTCGGTTTACTTGTTCCTTGCTCGACAGCTTTGTCAAGTTAGCTAACAGCAGCTCACGGTTGTGGACAGCATGTCCATTCAACACTTAGGGAAACAGGCAACATGCCATGAAATCCCATCAAATTCACAACGCAGATAGATACCCGTTATAGCTACGCTATAAACTAGAGGTGAGTATCAAGCTTTGGCATGATTTATCTTCTGTTTTGCGCTATTTAGTCAGCTAGCTAGTGTCTGTTAGCCAGCTAGCTAGCCTTAGCTATCAAGCATCTTGAATTGGGGAGGGCTGGCATGTGTTCCTGCTTTGCCATTAGATTAGCTACTCTACTGTACATGCATGGTCGCTCATGTAACGTTAGCTACCTAGGTAGGTTCTACAACAAATGTTTTGTGAGCGTTTTATAATTGAGAAAGGAGCACGACAACATGTTTTTTTCCCCCCAGCACGACAAAATGTCCGTGTGTTAGTCCTTCATCATCATTATATCACCACGCCAACAAGGCTACAGAGTCAGATTTGTTGACTGGGTGGAGATGTCACAAAGTATCTTTGTAGATGTGTAGTGCAAACATGAGATGCAGTACAGTGCAATATTACAGTTACTTAGCTTTCAGAAAAACATGTTGATCAAACTCAGGCACTTACATTTTTTGAGGTGCATTTTCCAATCTGTTATGTGCATAATCCCAACAGGGTGGAAATGTAAAGACTAAATTAGCCATTGCTCTGTGAGTGAGAGATTGAACAGTGGTTAGCACTGTGGTTCCCAAATTTTTTATAGTCCCGTACCCCTTCAAACATTCAACCTCCAGCTGTACCCCCTCTAGCACCAGGGTCAGTGCACTCTACAATGTTGTTTTTTGCCATCGTTGTAAGACTGCCACACACACACTATACAATACATGTATTAAACATAAGAAGGAGTGTGAGTTTTTGTCACAACCCGGCTTGTGGGAAGTGACAAAGAGCTCTTATAGGACCAAAGCACAAATAATAATATATATCTCTTTATTTAACCATATTACATATAAAACCTTATTTGTTCATTGAAAATTGTGACTAACTCATCACAGGTTAATGGGAAGGTTGTGCTTGAAAGGATGCACATAATTCTGCAATGTTGGGTTGTATTGGAGAGAGTCTGTCTTAAATAATTTTCCACACACAGTCTGTGCCTGTATTTAGTTTTCATGCTGGTGAGGGCTGAGAATCCACTCTCACATTCTCAAGTATGTGGTTGCAAAGGGAATCAGTGTCTTTTAACAGCGCGATTTGCCAAGGGTAGGATACTCTGAGCACAGCCCAATCCAGAAATTTCGATGAGGCTCTCTTGTTCAGATATTGGTAAGTGAACTGGAGGCAGGGCATGAAAGGGATAACGAATTCAGTTGTTTGTATCATCTGTTTTGGGAAAGTACCTCAGGTGCTTCGCTATATTCCATTTGACATTGTCCGTAAGATTGAGTTAATTTGCACACAAAAAAAATCATACAATGATGGAAAGACCTGTGTGTTGTCCTTGTTAATCAAGACAGAGAAGAGCTCCAACTTCTTAATCATAGCATCAATTTTGTCCCGCACTTTGAATATAGTTGCAGAGTCCCTGTAATCCTAGATTCAGATCATTCCGGCGAGAAAAAACATCACCCACATAGGCCAGTCGTGTGAGAAACTCATCATCATGCAAGCGGTCAGATAAGTGACAATTATGCTCAGTGAAGAACTTTAAGCTTATCTCTCAATTTAAAAAGGATTGTCAATACTTTGCCCCTTGATAACCAGCGCACTTCCGTATGTTATAAAAGCGTTACGTTATAAAAGCGTTACGTGGTCTCTGCCCAAGTCATTGCCTATTGCAGAAAATACATGAGTTCAGGGGCCTTGCTTTAACAAAGTTAACCATTTTCACTGTAGTGTCCAAAATGTATTTCAAGCTGTCAGGCATTCCAAGTGGTTAGACCATTGGACTAGTAACCAAAAGGTTGCAAGATCAAATCCCCAAGCTGACAAGGTAAAAATCTGTCGTTCTGCCCCTGAACAAGGCAGTTAACCCACTGTTCCTAGACCGTCATTGAAAATAAGAATTTGTTTTTAACTGACTTGTCTAGTTAAATAAAGGTAAAATTAAAAACAATCCCTTGGCAGCAAGAGCCTCTCAGCAACACATTTGCTCATATGCTTGAGATGGCTCCCTCTGATCAAGAACTGGGCTAGAAATGTTTATACATCTCCTCTAGAAACAATTAGCCATATGTTAGTGGTACTGTAAAGAGAGAGGTAGATGTTCTCTCTTGTTGCTTTCTAGACTCTTTCATTCATAATCTGCCAATTATTAATGTATCTTAGTAAACACGTTTGATATCACCCATTTCAATTTGCCATTTGTTATCACCCATTTTCAATTCGTCAGGTTCTAATACCCCCCGCTGTCTGTATTGAATGTGGGCTTAGTCAATCTTCTGTGGATAGTAGTCTTTATGTTACCAGACGTGCTATTGTATCGGCGTGGTGTTGTGGGAGTGTGTGGGGTTTGAAAACTGGGTGTAGTAGCTAGGAGAGGGGAGACGTGCACACAACAGATACCTTATCTTAGTGTGTCAAGCGCTCTATTATAACCCCTCCTATCACACATGAACGAGGCTACTGTACGTCTAGTCACTATCACTTAGAAATAGACTTCTGAATACGCTTGGATAATATGCAGGAGCCTAGGATTAGGCTAAGCTCAAGCTTTACAATAGTCATGCTGTTGTCCAGACAGTGACCAGGCTGGCCGTCTTGCCCTGAGGACATTCTGTATTTTGTCTCAGTAATCAGGCTCAGTTTGACAGAGTATAGCCTATCTCAAAACAGAGGCACTCCCCAACAGCCTTGTTTATTTCACATATAATGGAATCTGTCAAGCACTAACTAGCCTCTCATTAGAAGAGAACTAAAGTAACACTATGACAATGACATTTGAGTAGTGTGGTTAAGGTTGATGTTTTCTGTCTCCCTGTCTGTCTCAGGTGGTCAGGATGGGGGAACGGCCTGTTGTTACCCCCTCAGCTGGGATCACTCCAGTGCAGCAGATGCTGGCCTCTGGCACTGGGGCGCTGCTCACATCAGTGTTCGGTAAGATCAATGTCCAATAGAGGGGCACAACAACAAACTTGTCCTCTCTGCCAATAAATAAATAAACCTACCTAGGGAAATTTAGGGGAACCAGTAAAAGCACAGATTGCAAACACCAAGATGGTGGAATGAACACAGCTATGTAGACCACCTCAAGATAAAAACATAATATTCAAAATCAGTAAATTAGACTAAATATTATCACTACACAATCTGATGGGGAATATTAGCACCTTCAATCTGGATAACCACACAAAACAAATCATAAGACTAGAGAAATGTATCAACAAATATGATGAAAACAAGCAACACCCAAACATGGCAGAGAGTAAGACAGGGGAACCTACTTCAAAACGAAAACGTGACTCTTCTACAGACAGACAATTTAATATTTTCACCACCGGGAATGGTAAAGGACAAAACCGATGTGTTAAAATCAATAAATGACAAACTGGGTATACTTGAACTAGTCGTGTTGGTCAATTTCTTCAACAGATGATCAGGTCTATATAATGATCAAACTTATATATACAGTGGGGCAAAACAGTATTTAGTCAGCCACCAATTGTGCAAGTTCTCCCACAAAAAGATGAGAGGCCTGTAATTTTCATCATAGGTACACTTCAACTATGACAGACAAAATGAGAGAGAAAAAAATCCAGAAAATCACATTGTAGGATTTTTAATGAATTTATTTTCAAATTATGGTGGGAAATAAGTATTTGGTCACCTACAAACAAGAAAGATTTCTGGCTCTCACAGACCTGTAACTTCTTCTTTAAGAGGCTCCTCTGTCCTCCACTCGTTACCTGTATTAATGGCACCTGTCTGAACTTGTTATCAGTATAAAAGACACCTGTCCACAACCTCAAACAGTCACACTCCAAACTCCACTATGGCCAAGACCAAAGAGCTGTCAAAGGACACCAGAAACAAAATTGTAGACCTGCACCAGGCTGGGAAGACTGAATCTGCAATAGGTAAGCAGCTTGGTTTGAAGAAATCAACTGTGGGAGCAATTACTAGGAAATGGAAGACATACAAGACATTTACATTACATTTACATTTAAGTCATTTAGCAGACGCTCTTATCCAGAGCGACTTACAAGACCACTGATAACCTCCCTCGATCTGGGGCTCCACGCAAGATCTCACCCCGTGGGGTCAAAATAATCACAAGACCGGTGAGCAAAAATCGCAGAACCACATGGGGGGACCTAGTGAATGACCTGCAGAGAGCTGGGACCAAAGTAACAAAGCCTACCATCAGTAACACACTACGCCGCCAGGGACTCAGATCCTGCAGTGCCAGACGTGTCCCCCTGCTTAAGCCAGTACATGTCCAGGCCCGTCTGAAGTTTGCTAGAGAGCATTTGGTTGATCCAGAAGAAGATTGGGAGAATGTCATATGGTCAGATGAATTTTGGTAAAAACTCAACTCGTCATGTTTGGAGGACAAAGAATGCTGAGTTGCATCCAAAGAACACCATACCTATTGTGAAGCATGGGGGTGGAAACATCATGCTTTGGGGCTGTTTCTGTAAAGGGACCAGGATGACTGATCCGTGTAAAGGAAAGAATGAATGGGGTCATGTATCGTGAGATTTTGAGTGAAAACCTCCTTCCATCAGCAAGGGCATTGAAGATGAAACGTAGCTGGGTCTTTCAGCATGACAGTGATCCCAAACACACCGCCCAGGCAACGAAGGAGGGGCTTCGTAAGAAGCATTTCAAGGTCCTGGAGTGGCCTAGCCAGTCTCCAGATCTCAACCCCATAGAAAATCTTTGAAGGGAGTTGAAAGTCCGTGTTGCCCAGCAACAGCCCCAAAACATCACTGCTCTAGAGGAGATCTGCATTGGAGGAATGGGCCAAAATACCAGCAACAGTGTGTGAAAACCTTGTGAAGACTTACAGAAAACATTTGACCTCTGTCATTGCCAACAAAGGGTATATAACAAAGTGTTGAGATAAACTTTTGTTATTGACCAAAACTTATTTTCCACCATAATATGCAAAAAAATGTATAAAAAATCCTACACTGATTTTTCTGGATTTTTTTTTCTCATTTTGTCTGTCATAGTGTAGCTATGATTAAAATTACAGGCCTCTCATCTTTTTAAGTGGGAGAACTTGCACAATTGGTGGCTGACTAAATACTGTTTTTGCCCCACTGTATATATACAGTTGATGTCGGAAGTTTACATACACCTTAGCCAAATACATTTAAACTCAGTTTTTCACAATTCCTGACATTTAATACTAGTAAAAATTCTCTGTCTTAGGTCAGTTAGGATCACTACTTTATTTTAAGAATGTGAAATGTCAGAATAATAGTTGAGTGATTTATTTCAGATTGTATTTCTTTCATCACATTGCCATTGTGTCAGAAGGTTTACATACACTCAATTAGTATTTGGTAGCATTGCCTTTAAATGGTTTAACTTGGGTCAATTGTTTTGGGTAGCATTCCATAAGCTTCCCACAATACTTTGGGTGAATTTTGGCCCATTCTTCCTGACAGAGCTGGTGTAACTGTCAGGTTTGTAGGCTTCCTTGCTCGCACACGCTTTTTCCTGTTCTGCCCACACATTTTCTATAGGATTCAGGTCAGGGCTTTGTGATGGCCACTCCAATACCTGCACCTCACACAAACATACGCTCACACTCATGTATGCAGATGTTCCTCATTGACGAGACCCATGATGGGTGTTAATAGATCAGTATAATTGAATCTGTCTCTCTTTCACAGTCACACCACTGGACGTTGTGAAGATAAGGCTGCAGGCCCAGCAAACACCATTCTATCAAGGTAGAACACTAACAGATAACATTCACTGCTTATACGATGAGTCTCCTTATTGCTTCTTACCATTGCGGGGATAGTCTAAGTATTAGATGTTTATCTCCCCACTCCCCACCGCTGAAAACTGGGGAGGCAGGTAGCCTAGTGGTTAGCACATTGGGCCAGTAACCGAAAGGTTGCTAGATTGAATCCCCGAGCTGACGTGGTATAAATCTGTTGTTCTGCCCCTGAACAAGGCAGTTAACCCACTGTTCATAGGCCGTCATTGTAAATAAGAATTTGTTCTTCACTGACTTTTCTAGTTAAATTAAAAAATTATAAATTAAATAAATAAACTCAACTGCACTGTCATCACTTTCCCTGTGAGAGACTACATTCAGCCTCTTGCCCATCTGCTCCCTAAACCTAAATAATAGAAGAGGGGTTGAAGGGGGTTTAGAAGTCCTTATGTCGGCAATGTTGACCTTCGGCAGCCATGTCAGGCTACATTTAGTGGAATGTGAGACATGCTTTAGCTTTTCTCTGCTCAAATGCTTATTTTGTGTGTCTTGTGCTCTTTCATTCTCTCCATCTCTGTGTTTCTATCTCTCTCTTTGCTTTGTTTCATAGCTTTAGCTGCTGACTCTGCTTCATGGAGTGGTGTAATCCGCCCCTCCAAATGTGAGTAAACCCGCCGGCGCCGCTCGCTGCATGCCCAGACTTTGCCCAGTCTGACTGACTACATGTGCCTATCTGGCACTGCTCTGCCAATATGACCTACTAACAAACTGGGTTTCCTGGGAAAACAAAACATATGCGCTTTAACCATAGTCTGAGCAAATTGATTTTGAAATCTTTGGCAATTATATGTACCCTCTATTAGAGGTTGTCATGCATAGGTGTAATAGGTGGCAGGGAAGTCAGGCGCAGGAGAGTCAAATGGAGTGTAAAATTGAGTCTTTTAATAAAGTCCAACGAGTATGCTCCATAACACTAACTGTGCATAAACAAACAAACATGGGTACGAGGACCCGACGCGCACCTATACAACAATCACACTACACTGACAATAAAACAATCTCTGACAAAGACATGAGGGGAAACAGAGGGTTAAATACACAACAGGTAATGAATGGGATTGAAAACAGGTGTGTGGGAAGACAAGACAAAACCAATGGAAAATTTAAAAAGGATCAATATGGCTAGAAGACCGGTGACGTCGAATGCCGAGCACCGCCCGAACAAGGAGAGGCAACGACTTCGGCAGAAGTCGTGACAGAGGTCGACCGATTATGATTTTTCAACGCCGATACCGATTATTGGAGGACCAAAGACGCCGATACCGATTTGATCGGCCGATTAATACAACAACAAAAAAATATATATATATATATGTTTTTTATTTGTAATAATGACAATTACAACAATACTGAATTAACACTTATTTTAACTTAATATAAAACATCAATAAAATCAATTTAGCCTCAAATAAATAATGAAACATGTTCAATTTGGTTTAAATAATGCAAAAACAAAGTGCTGGAGAAGAAAGTAATATGTGCCATGTGTGCTCAGAACACGAGAACATATGAAAGTTGGTGGTTCCTTTTAACACGAGACTTCAATATTCCAAGGTAAGAGGTTTTAGGTTGAAGTTAATATAGTATTTATAGGACTATTTCTCTCTATACCATTTGTATTTCATATACCTTTGACTATTGGATGTTCTGATAGGCACTATAGTATTGCCAGTGTAACAGTATAGCTTCCGTCCCCCTCCTCGCCCCTACCTGGGCTCGAACCAGGAACACATCAACAACAGCCACACTCGAAGCATCGTTACCCATCGCTCCACAAAAGCCGCGGCCCTTGCAGCGCAAGGGGAATAACTACTCCAAATCTAAAAGCGAGTGACGTTTGAAACAGTATTAGCGCACACCCATCTAACTAGCTAGCCATTTCACATTAGTTACACCAGCCATTAGGCTGATAGGCTTGAAGTCATAAACAGCGCTGTGCTTGCGAAGAGCTGCTGGCAAAACGCACGAAAGTGCTGTTTGAATGAATGATTACGGGCCTGCTGCTGCTCAGTCAGACTGCTCTATAAATCATACTTAATTATAACATAATAACACACAGAAATACGAGCATTTGGTCATTAATATGATCGAATCCGGAAACTATCATTTCGAAAACAAAACGTTTATTATTTCAGT
Organism: Oncorhynchus keta; assembly: GCF_023373465.1. Classification (NCBI taxonomy): domain Eukaryota; kingdom Metazoa; phylum Chordata; class Actinopteri; order Salmoniformes; family Salmonidae; genus Oncorhynchus; species Oncorhynchus keta. The sequence goes on along the minus strand of NC_068452.1, from coordinate 32,419,492 downwards.
GAAATACGGAACCGTTTGGTATTTTATCTAACGGGTGGCATCCCTAAGTCTAAATATTCTTGTTACATTGCACAACCTTCAATGTATGTTATACTTACGTAAAATTCTGGCAAATTATTTCGCAATGAGCCAGGCAGCCCAAACTGTTGCATATACCCTGACTCTGCGTGCAATGAACGCAAGAGAAATTACACAATTTCACCTGGTTAATATTGCCTGCTAAACTGGATTAGTAGTTATAACTAGTGTTTATGATTTATTGTTTTTATAAGATAAGTTTAATGCTAGCTAGCAATTTACCTTGGCTTCTACTGCATTCGCGTAACAAGCAGGCTACTCGTGGAGTGCAATTGTTAGAGCGTTTGTAATGAACTTCGTCTGTTGTTTGTAGAGAGTCAGACCGAAATGCAGCGTGTAGGTTACTCATGACTTTTAATGAAGAATAATGCGGTACATGAAATAACTGAAAATACAAAAACAACAAACGAGTGAAACTAATACAGCCTATCTGGTGACTAACACTAAGACAGGTACAATCACCCACGAAATACAACGCGCACTCAGGCTGCCTAAATACGGTTCCCAATCCGAGACAACGAGAATCAGCTGACTCCAATTAGGAATCGCCTCAGGCAGCCAAGCCTAACTAGACACACCACTAATAATACACACTCCCAATTAATACAAACCCCAATACGAAATACAACATATAAACCCATGTCACACCCTGGCCTACCCAAACATATAACAAAAACACAAGATACAATGACCAAGGCGTGACAGAACCCCCCCCCTAAGGTGCGGACTCCGGGACGCACCTCAAGAGCATAGGGAGGGTCCGGGTGGGCGTCTGTCCATGGTGGCGGTTCTGGCTCGGGACGTGGACCCCACTCCATAAATGTCCTAGTTCCTCCCCTTCGCGTCCTAGGATAATCCACCTTCTCCGCCGACCATGGCCTAATAGTCCTCACCCTGATCCCCACATAACTGAGGGGCAGCTCGGGACCGAGGGGCAGCTCGGGACCGAGGGGCAGCTCGGGACAGAGGGGCAGCTCGGGACAGAGGGGCAGCTCGGGACAGAGGGGCAGCTCGGGACAGAGGGGCAGCTCGGGACAAAGGGGCTGCTCGGGACAGAGGGGCAACTCAGGATAGAGGGGCAGCTCAGGACAGCAGGGCAGCTCAGGACAGAGGGGCAGCCCGGGACAGAGGAGCAGCCCGGGACCGAAGCAGCCCAGTACTGAGGGGAAGCCCGGTACTGAGAGGGAGCCCAGTACAGAGAGGGAGCCCAGTACAGAGAGGAAGCCTAGTACTGAAAGGAAGCTCAGTACTGAGAGGAAGCTCAGGCAGGTAGTAGGCTCCGGTAAATCCTGGCTGGCTGGTGGACCTGGATGATTCAGGTTGTCTGGCCGATCTAGAAGATCTAGGTTGACGGGCAGATCTGGAAGAGACTGGTTGTCGGGCAGATCTGGAAGAGACTGGTTGTCGGGCAGATCTGGAAGAGACTGGTTGTCGGGCAGATCTGGAAGAGACTGGTTGTCGGGCAGATCTGGAAGAGACTGGTTGTCGGGCAGATCTGGAAGAGACTGGTTGTCGGGCAGATCTGGAAGAGACTGGTTGTCTGGCAGATCTGGAAGAGACTGGTTGTCTGGCAGATCTGGAAGAGACTGGTTGTCTGGCAGATCTGGAAGAGACTGGTTGTCTGGCAGATCTGGAAGAGACTGGTTGTCTGGCAGATCTGGAAGAGACTGGTTGTCTGGCGGCGCTGGGAGGACTGGCGGCGCTGGGCGGACTGGCGGCGCTGGGCAGACTGGGAGCACTGGCGGCGCTGGGCAGACTGGCGGCACTGGCGGCGCTGGGCAGACTGGCACTTCTGGCGGATCCTGGCAGACTGGTGACGCTGGGCCGACTGGCGGCGCTGGGCAGACAGGAGACTCCGGCAGCGCAGGAGAGGAGAAAAGCTCTGGCTGCGCTAAACAGGCGAGGCGCACTGGACGCGCTGGGCCGACTGGGAGCACTGGCGGCGCTGGACAGACAGGAGACTCCGGCAGCGCAGGAGAGGAGAAAGGCTCTGGCTGCGCTGAACAGGCTGGAGACTCCGATAGCACAGGAGGGGAGAAAAGCACTGGCTGTGCTGAACAGGCGAGGCGCACTGGAGGCCTGGTGCGTGGTGCTGGAACTGGTGGTACTGGCGCGAGGACACGCACAGGAAGCCTGGTGCGGGGAGCTGCTACCGGAGGACTGGTGTGTAGAGGTAGCTCTGGATAGACCGGACCGTGCAGGCGCACTGGAGCTCTTGAGCACCGAGCCTGCCCAAGCTTACCTGGCTCGATGCCCACTCTAGCCCGGCAAATAGGAAGAGCTGGTATGTGCCGCACCGGGCTATGCTCCCGCACTGAAAACACCGTGCGCTCCATAGCATAACACGGTGCCTGCCCGGTCTCTCTAGCCCAACGGTGAGCACAGGGAGTATGCGCAGGTCTCCTACCTGGCATAACTATTCTCCCTTCTAGCTCCCCCAATAATTTTTTTGGGCTGCTTTTCCGGTTTCCTTGCCAACCGTGTTCCCTCGTATCGTCGGCTCCTATCTCCCGCTGCCTCTGCTCTCCTTAGTGTCTCCACCTGTTCCCATGGGAGGCGATCTCTTCCGGCCAATATCTCCTCCCAAGTGTAACAACCTTTACCATCCAACAAGTCTTCCCATGTCCATTCTCCAAATAATTCATTCTCCCTTTGCTGCTCCAGCTGTCGCTGCCTGTTTAGACCAGCGCTTCTCCGTTTTTCCCGGCGTGTCTTTTTCTTTGACTCGATTCCCCTGTAGCCTTCTTCGCACTGCTATAGGGAATCCCAGGCGGGCTCCTGCACTCGCTCTGGGTCGGCCGCCCACCTGTCGATTTCTTCCCACGTCGTACATTCCTTGCTTCTGTTGTCCATAACGTCCACCTTCAGATCCTGCCAGTTCCCACGCTGCTCGGTCTGTGAATGGTGGTGGGTGATTCTGTAATGAACTTCGTCTGTTGTTTGTAGAGAGTCAGACCGAAATGCAGCGTGTAGGTTACTCATGACTTTTAATGAAGAATAATGCGGTACATGAAATAACTGAAAATACAAAAACAACAAACGAGTGAAACTAATACAGCCTATCTGGTGACTAACACTAAGATAGGTACAATTACCCACGAAATACAACGCGCACTCAGGCTGACCTTAATACGGTTCCCAATCCGAGACAACGAGAATCAGCTGACTCCAATTAGGAATCGCCTCAGGCAGCCAAGCCTAACTAGACACACCCCTAATAATACACACTCCCAATTAATACAAACCCCAATACGAAATACAACATATAAACCCATGTCACACCCTGGCCTACCCAAACATATAACAAAAACACAAGATACAATGACCAAGGCGTGACAGCGTTGGACTAGTTAACTGTGCGGTTGCAAAATTGGAACCCCTGAGCTGACAAGGTAATAATCAGTCGTTCTGCCCCTGAACAAGGCAGTTAACCCACAGTTCCTAGGCAGTCATTGAAAATAAGAATGTGTTCTTAACTGACTTGCCTAGTTAAATAAAAGGTATAAAATAAAATTACAATCGGAAATCGGCGCCCAAAAATACAGATTTCTGATTGTTATGAAAACTTGAAATCGGCTGTATATAATTGGGGATGTATAATCGGTGCACCGCTGGGGGATGTATAATCGGTGCAACGCTGGGGGATGTATAATTGATGCACCGCTGGGGGATGTATAATCGGTGCAACGCTGGGGGATGTATAATCGGTGCAACGCTGGGGGATGTATAATCGGTGCAACGCTGGGGGATGTATAATCGGTGCAACGCTGGGGGATGTATAATCGGTGCAACGCTGGGGGATGTATAATCGGTGCAAGGCTGGGGGATTATTTAACAAAAGGACATTTGCGAAAAAAGCGCAATCGTTGCACGACTGTACGTAACCATAAACATCAATGCCTTTCTTAAAATCAATACATAGAAGTATATATTTTTAAACCTGCATATTTAGCTAAATTTGCCAGAATTTTACGTAATTATGACATAACATTGAAGGTTGTACAATGTAACAGAATATTTAGACTTTGGCATGCCACCTGTTAGATAAAATACCAAATGGTTCCGTATTTCACTGAAATAATAAACGTTTTGTTTTCGAAATGATAGTTTCCAGATTCTACCATATTAATGACCAAAGGCTCATATTTCTGTGTGTTATTATGTTATAATTAAGTCTATGATTTGATATTTGATAGAGCAGTCTGACTGAGCGATGGTAGGCAGCAGTAGGCTCGTAAGCATTCATCCAAACAGCACTTTCGTGCGTTTTGCCAGCAGCTCTTTGCAAGCACAGCACTGTTTATGACTTCAAGCTTATCAGCCTAATGGCTGGTGTAACCGATGTGAGCGGGGTGCGAGCTAATAGCATTTCAAACATCACTCGCTCTGAGACTTGGAGTAGTTATTCCCCTTGCTCTGCAAGGGCCGCGGCTTTTGTGGAGCGATGGGTAACGCTACTTCGAGGGTGGCTGTTGTCGATGTGTTCCTGGTTCGAGCCCAGGTAGGGGCTGTTAAGTTCATGTTTTAAGTATCCCAATATTTCTGTTATTACGGGGCTATCTCTCAGTCAAGAGTGAGCATGCGCAGGAAGTCTGGTAGTTGATGGACCTATCCTTGAGTGTAATGGCGACCTTTGAGGGTGTTCATACGGTATAGTAAACTTTGATAAACTGGAACCTTGTCGTTGTGTCATTTCGAGTTAACAGGGGCGAGGAGAGGGACGATGAAAAACGATGAAAATAAAACCTAATATAACTCAAACGGAAAGCATTTGCATTTTTGCATAGTCCAGGCAGTGCTGAGAGGGATCTGGTGAAGATAATGTTGTATAATGACAGTATAATGTGGAACATAAACTGATGGAACATTTTAATACTGTTACACTGGCAATACTAAAGTGCCTATAAGAACATCCAATAGTCAAAGGTATATGCAATACAAATTATATAGAGAGAACTAGTCCTATAAATACTATATTAACTACAACCTAAAACCTCTTACCTTGGAATATTGAAGTCTCATGTTAAAAGGAACCACCAACTTTCATATGTTCTCGTGTTCTGAGCAAGGAACTCAAACGTTGGCTTTTTTACATGGCACATATTGCACTTTTACTTCTCCAACACTTTGTTTTTGCATTATTTAAACCAAATTTAACGTTTTATTTTTTTGAGGCTAAATTGATTTTATTGATGTATTATATTAAGTTAAATTAAGTGTTCATTCAGTATTCTTGTAATTGTCAGTATTAGAAATACAGTTTTTTTTAATCGGCCGATTAATCGGTATCGGCTTTTTTGGGTCCTCCAATCGGTAACGGTGTTGAAAAATCATAATCGGTCGACCTCTAATGTCTATATGTGGGTGTGTGTATGTATGTATGTATGTATGTATGTATGTATGTATATATATATGTATATGTTATATATATGTATATGTGTAACTTCATACTCTTCCTCAGTGCACCCTCATACTCTCAGCTGAATGATTATATGGGCTACAGCCTTGGCGCTCTCTCTCTATCTCTCCACTCAGCTACACCATAACTCACTCTGAACATTTTATAAAGAAAACTAAGGGAAATTTGCCCAGATATTGTAACCAGCTAGTTAGTATTAGCATATTGAACTTCACAAGGAAATGATGTGGTAACAATCAGTGCTTTCTGATACTTGAAAGATTTCAACATGATTCATAGCTACCGGGTATCAAATTGTGCCTTGTGGTACTTGTGTTTATGAATCTCAAAGAAACAAACAAGTAGTTCATAGGTTATACTGTATAACACTTATTTGACTATGTAATTTTCTATTACTAGAGGAGCTCGTTTGTTTGTTTATAGATTTCTCCTCAAATACTTTGCCTTGGATTGACCATTTGCCAATACCTAAAATAAGGCCAACACTAGTAGTCCAGAGCAGGCCTTGGCTAGAGCAGCCTTGGTGTTATCGTCCCCAGTGTCTGTCTGACTGGTCATTGCCATAACCTCTGTTATTAATAGCTTATCTAACCTCTGTCATGGACACCCTCACATCAATATAAGTTCAACTATTGACTGAAAAACAAACTGTTCAAGTATTTATTTTTTTACCAATGTCATTATTTTACAGAACTATTGAATATCCATTAATTTGACATATAACTAGAAGCTATAGATGTATCAAACGCACATACTGTAATTACACATGAATGCGTGCCCTACAGAGAAGCCAACGTTTGGCATTACTCCCAGTAGGTTCACAGTTACCTATCTATAGTATAGATAGAAGTAGAGCATCATGTCTCATACAGTAACATATTAACCAGTATGGTTGTTTTCGTGACCCTGTTCTTGTGTTTTGTGTCTCAGGGAAGTGCTTCCTGTATTGTAATGGCCTGATGGATCACATCTATGTGTGTCAGTATGGGGCCAGCTGCACCAGCTGGTACAAAACACCAACCCACTTCAGTGGCACCCTGGTAAGAGACTCAGAATCCTCTTATTCACTCCCACCAACACAGCACAGCATCACCTGGTTTGACATCGTTAAAACACTGGATGGGGAACGACCTGTCTTTTGAAGTCCAAAATGTTTGTATTTTTTTGGAACTCCACAGTTCCCAAGGACAAACACGGTGTGGTGTTTGTTTTTCTCAGGATGCTTTTGTGAAGATCACGCGCAACGAGGGGGTCAGGTCTCTGTGGAGCGGGCTGCCTCCCACACTGTGAGTCACTGGGGTATTTCAAGTACATGTATTTGTAATAAAGAACGGTAACAAGAGGGATCAGTCCTTGATCGTATAAAAGAGAAACTCAGAACTATGACTTCATGGTTTCAATTTCAGTGTGTTGTTTTGCACCTAATCATATAACAGCTTGCAGAGCTTTGAGATTGACAGTTTCTTGCTGTTTGTGTACAGGGTGATGGCGGTGCCTGCCACTGTCATCTACTTCACCTGCTATGACCAGCTCAGAGACTTACTGCGCTACGGCATGGGGTTCCAAGGCAACTACATCCCCCTGGTGGCTGGGGGTCTCGCTAGACGTAAGTGGACTACATGGGATGGGGGTTCACAATGTCTTGAATTTGATTAAGTCTTGATTATGATACAGTTCAGTTGTCACACACCACACTAAGAATGTAGATATATAATAATGCCATTATTACATAGTTCCCTTCCCTCTTCCGTTGACTCCCCCGTGTCTGTGTGTTCTCCAGTGGGAGCAGTGAGTGTGATCAGCCCATTAGAGCTGGTGCGTACCAAGATGCAGTCCCGGAAGCTGACCTACAGCGAGCTGAGGGTGTGTATCCGCTCTAGTGTTGCCCAGGATGGCTGGCTGTCCCTGTGGAGGGGTTGGGGATCCACCGTCCTACGAGACGTCCCCTTCTCAGGTGAGACTTCACCTCCATGGACGTTATGTCTCTAACCATTTATCTGTCACTGCTAGGGCTTAGTTGGACTGGTTGATATTGGTTGGGGGTTACATAATGAAGACCGCCTGTGTGGGTGAATAATAAATACTATCTTCGGTGTGATAATGTTTCTCAGTGACTTTTCAACCTGACTGTTTTTCTGTGTGTGCAGCCCTGTACTGGTTCAACTATGAGCTGGTGAAGGCCCAGCTGTGTGATCAGTACAATGTGTCTCAGGCCACCTTCTCCATCAGCTTCACAGCAGGAGCGATCTCTGGAGCTGTGAGTATCTCATTAATACCACTACTTGGAATTTACAATGTATGTTAAGCAGATGTCTTCTATTAGATTTCATGAAGAAGATGATGGATGGTTTGTACATTGCAAGGTGTATACAGCTAAATAGTCTAATTATTTTTTCCCCGCTCCTATTCTTTTCAGTTTACTGTAAGTGAGGCAGAGGTGTGTTTTATTTTAGGTAGATCATTGACAAACATGGAGAAGAGTTCAGTGTGCTTTCTCTCACCAGGAAAGGAAAGACAGTTGTAACACAGATGTTATTTGTATTTATGACAGAAAGAGGCCATGATAAATAAGATCAAATGCCTCCCTGCTGAAAACAGGCCTGTTTGTTTAGAGAGATTCTCTCATGTGTGAGAGACATGGACACACTTACTTAGCCTAGATCTGTAGTAAAACAGGAAGTTCCCTGTCAAATCATGGCAGTTCGACAGTCCTCTCATGAGTTATTATAAGGGTTGAGTTGACACCAGAAAAGAATAGAGAATTGCTGTGTCATTGTGACAACCATTAGACTGTTGATAATTGACCCCCTGGTGGACCCCCTGGTTAAAGCCTGTTTTTAGTGTTTCACATGTCTAGTTATATAACGTACTGCTGATCAATAGATCAGGGGGTAAGTTATGTTGATTTCACTGGGTATTGCTGTTGATTTCACTGGGTATTGCTTATAGAGAGTGTGTCTATTGTCTTCTGTCCCAGGTTGCTGCCATCATGACTCTACCTTTTGACGTGGTGAAGACACGAAGACAGATCCAACTGGGAGAGATGGAGACACTGGGAGGTGTGTAATTACATGGTCTTATGTACTCATATGGCCATTCACGTCTGAAATCGTATTTTATCCTCTCTGATAGAACGTAGGATTGCCCACTAAATCTCTGTCTTTCTCCCCTTCCTCTTAGTCCCTGTGAAGAATCCCACATCCACATGGCATATCATGAGGGGAATTTGGGCTGAATCGGGATACAGGGGGCTCTTTGCAGGTAAGTCCAAAGGATATATAAAAGGTATATATTTGCAATGCCTGAAGTGCTGGTAGAGTAAGCAGTCTGAATGAAGGACTAAATCAGGTAAATTGTGTCTCTTTATCCCCCTCAGGTTTCCTACCCAGGGTGATCAAAGTTGCCCCAGCCTGTGCTGTCATGATCAGCACCTATGAGTTTGGGAAGATCTTCTTCCAGAAGATAAACCTTGACCGAGAGCAACAGGCCTGCTGAGGGGCTGTGTGTGTGGAGAAGCAGGGTTGGCTACCTTCTTCTGTGGCAGAATGGGAAGAGACTATTAGCAGCAGCCAATGCACAGGCTTTTTTTGTCTGTTTTCTAGACCTTTCTATTGGCCCACAGGGAGGCTACTCCTACAACTGTGAACACTGTCATACGTGTATCCATGAATGTGTCCATTAGTTAAATTCAGAACTGTGGGGGAACGGCCCTGTGACCTAAGGCTTATTCAGACTTTAGCATGCTTTCCTTGCACGCTAAAAGTGTTCATCTTTGCTAGTACAGCCCCCTGCTGTTCATACCTGGGAGAACACTTCTAACAACAACCCTAAAAAAAACTGCATGCAAAGTAATCCATTCAATCAAGACCTTCCCTTCAGCTACTAGCCCAGACCAAATGCAAGGCTGAGCTGAGATGAGTGGATATTCTTAATGTAGCATTCTCTCATATTGATTTGTCATCTGACCAATGGTAGCTTACTATTCAATGTCCATTTTTGTGATGGGAATAAATACCATGTAGGTGGGTTACCATGGCTCATTCCCCTAGGATGAGAACTGGGTTTTATGAGTTAATTTGGTACATGTTATTCAATCAACTGAAATACTTCAGACAAAACAGTTGGCAAATTGACTATGCTATCTAAAAGGGGTTGACATACTTTTTATTTATATTTTTACATGATTGAATGTGTGCAGGTTTTCTGTTGATCCATTTCAGACCTGGGCAGACCTGGGCTCAATATAGTTTTTTTGAAGAACGTTCATTTTTTTCAGCATTTCAGAAAGATCTGGAGTTCTACTAACTAGGCTACTGGACTGAACTGAGTTGTTGCCTTGATCTTCAATTTGTGTGTTTATTATTTCTTGTGTACCTTACATGGATGTATAGAATGTTTTATATGCTCTGACTGGTTTTACTGTTTTAAAATTATTATTTTTCACCTTTTATTTAACCAGGTAGGCTAGTTGAGAACAAGTTGAGATGGACAGTTGTAAAATAAAAAAGGTGTTGCACCAATCACAAGAGCTCTTGCCTTATCTATTAGCTGATGCATTTCTGTTACAGTGGAATTCTAGATTTTGAAGCAAGCGTTTGTACAGCAGGAAGGCGGAGCCATGATGCTGGTTGGCGACGTTAATCACGTGATGGGTCACGTCCTTTTATAAATACCAAACATACCCCTTACATAGGCCTCTTTTTCAATCGGCTCTGAGACGAAATGGTGAGTTCGTCTTTCTTATTTGAGACTTGCGGTTTCAATCAGTTTTGCATCTTCTTATACCTTATGTTCCCCCTCTAAGTGAATAGGTAAGATGTGTCATCTGTAATTAATAGTTGTATATTAGACCTTACCATAATAACATGGTCTTAGATTATTACAGAATGAATGTATGAAGTAATCGTTGGCATACTGGTAGTTTAAAATGGCAGATACGCTGAGGCCTAGCATGCTTCGTTACTCAAATACATTTTAAATAGACATTTTGTAACGTTAGTTCATCAAACTGGTTTGAAACTGACAACGTGCTAGTTAAATTTCTACTGTTTTATGACGGGCCTTATGAGGCCTGACCCATTAGCCCGCCCAACAGTAGCTAGTCAAGGTCCTCCGAACCTCTAACGACTACCGTTACACATATTTATTCCAAGACTCTGTTTACATCCTTCAGTTGGGATTTATTTATTTGGGATTTATTTAGTGAGGTTGCATTGAATATGGGTGACGAGTCCCTCAACGGGCGGACAGAATGAACAGGAACAGCACGAGGCCAACCAATGTCGAGTTCTGGAATACTGACTCAAGTGCGTTAATATAGTTTTGTATACCTCATGGACAATGTGCTGAATTGCGTTGTTTTCACAGTCCCACCGTAAATTTTCGGCTCCCCGCCACGGATCCTTGGGCTTCCTGCCCCGTAAGAGGAGCAGACGTCACCGTGGTAAGGTGAAGAGTTTCCCCAAGGATGACCCCAGCAAGCCAGTCCACTTGACTGCCTTCCTTGGCTACAAGGCTGGCATGACTCACATCGTGCGTGAAGTCGACAGACCTGGCTCAAGTGAGTATTTGGCTTCATTCTGTTTTGTTTAATTGACTGGGTGAATATTGCTGTGGGATTTATGAATACATAACCAAGCCATATGAGTTTGTTTTGCATTACTGTTTGTCTTTTTTTCTGCCTGTGATGAGCCCCTCGACGGGCGGACATATTGGGTCTAACCCTTGATGAATGTCGAGCACTGAGCGCAGTCGTTGAGCATTGAACTTATGCAATTTAAGTCTACCTTTTAACTCCTGTATTACTAACCTTCATACCTGACTATTTTCCTACAGAGGTGAACAAGAAGGAAGTGGTTGAGGCTGTGACCATTGTGGAGACTCCTCCCATGGTTGTGGTGGGTGTTGTTGGTTATGTCGAGACCCCCCGTGGCCTGCGTTCCTTCAAGACCATCTTCGCTGAACACATCAGTGATGAGTGCAAGCGTCGCTTCTACAGGAACTGGTGAGTCATTATACACGTGAAAAGAATAGATATTTAAACAAACATTTTGACTATTGGTTGGATAGTGTATAATTACGTTTAAATATGAGCTTTGAAGCATGTTGCTCGACATAAAATATGTGGTGTTTCAGTGAGTGAGTCTTAACATCCGTTGCCCCCCCTGGTGGCAGCTCCGCTCAGGTGCCTCGTGGCCTGATGAGCTCCAGGCTCCTCTGGCTGGTGGAAAGCGCTTCTTAGAAACTGCGTCATGAGCCGAAAACCCTTCTGAAGCTGTAACTGCCCCCTTCGCCCCTGTGAAGGCTGGGCGAGCAGCTGAGTGCAGTGTTCTTCCGCTGGCCCCCTGGGGTTATGAAGGACCTGTGCCAACCCGTGTGCCTCTTCTCCCCTACCCTCCGGTCATGCTGCATGCTCTTAGGTACAAGTCCAAGAAGAAGGCCTTCACAAAGTACTGCAAGAAGTGGCAGGATGACGAGGGCAAGAAGCAGCTGGAGAAGGACTTTGCCTCCATGAAGAAGTACTGCCAGGTCGTCCGCATCATCGCCCACACGCAGGTGAGTTAGCAGGATAGAATACGCTCCCTGCAATGCCACAGTTTTAATCAATCAGATCTCCCTTTGTCTGTGACGAGACCACGGAACACAGCGTCAGGCATGACGTCCGACACGCATGAGGATACATTCCATGCTGCCTTCCTTCTGAGACTATGTCCCCTGGATCACATTTAACCTAATTTTGGGTTGAATACATGGTCTTTGTACTAGCTATACTTGTCCCAGGACTAGCAGGCTCACATGCCTCTCTCCTCCCCATCCAGATGAGGCTGCTGCCCCTGAGGCAGAAGAAGTCCCACTTGATGGAGGTGCAGCTCAATGGAGGCTCTATCTCTGACAAGGTGGACTGGGCCCGTGAGAAGCTGGAGCAGTCTATCCCCATCACCAATGTCTTCACCCAGGATGAGATGATCGACATAATCGGTGTCACAAAGGGTCACGGATACAAAGGTATGTGTCTTAAGGGCTTTGTGTGAGACCACGGAACATTGCGTCAGGCATGGCGTCTGACACGCATGAGGATGCATTCCATGTTGCCTTCTGAGACCACAACCCGCTAATGACTAGTTAACCAAGCTTCAGTTATTCATGCCAAGTTCTCGTTTACTAAACATTGAAATTTCCCCTTTAGGTGTCACCAGCCGTTGGCACACAAAGAAGCTCCCCCGTAAGACCCATCGTGGTCTGCGTAAGGTGGCCTGTATCGGTGCCTGGCATCCCTCCCGTGTGGCCTTCTCCGTGGCCCGCGCTGGTCAGAAGGGCTACCACCACCGCACAGAGATCAACAAGAAGATCTACAAGATCGGCCAGGGCTACCACACCAAGGACGGCAAGCTGGTGAAGAACAACGCCGCCACCGAGTACGATCTGTCCAACAAGAGCATCACCCCTTTGGGTGGCTTTGTCCACTACGGAGAAGTGACCAATGACTTTGTCATGCTGAAGGGCTGCACAATTGGAGTCAAGAAGAGGGTGCTAACCCTGCGTAAGGTGAGGAAAGAACTCCATTTTATGAATGCATATTCCAATGCATTGTCAGTTGGCATTTAGGTACTTGTAAGTTGGCTGAACTGAATAGGTACATATTAAATACTGCTAGTTCCCTTCCTTGGCCGATGAAACTAATGGCCGTGTGCTGGCCCTGTTGCATGTAGAGTTCTGGCGTGTATTGACTTCAGGGCATTTGTTTCATACCAGATGGACAATGTGCTAAATGTTGTTGTCCTGTATGGCCCGTTAAAGGAATGCATCACTAATCTGTATATTTAAACAAATATATGCTCCTTTTTTTCAGTCTCTGTTGGTGCAGTCTAGCCGTCGTGCCACGGAGAAGATCGACCTCAAGTTCATCGACACCACCTCCAAGTTTGGTCACGGCCGCTTCCAGACAGTGGAGGAGAAGAAGGCGTTCATGGTGCGTTCAGTTTCCATGACATTTAATTGTCTCTTCCAATGGCTTCACTCTGTTTCACAAGTCCCCTGGATCAATGTAGTGGACCCACTAGTTCACATACAACCGGCATTGCAGCTCAGTCCCCTATGCCCATAGTGCACTTATCGTAACCTGGTTCACTCTTGGTATGAATTTGGGTTCCATTCAGGTGCTAGATCAAACTTCAGTGAGGCAGGGGAGCGGCATCATTTTTTTGCTGTTCCCTGTTCACTCTCTGGGAACATCACCCCTGGAGCCACAGATAGCGTTGAGGCTGCTTATTAAACTCTATATGCATTGCCACTGACCACTTGTCCTTTTGTCTACAGGGACCACTCAAGAAGGACCGCATTGCCAAGGAAGAGACTGCCTAAATGTCGTCCTCTAGCTCTGTCTAGTGGTATGAGTCCTCATGCTGCACTGCGGAGTTGTTTAATAATAAAACAAGTGAAAAGCCCTTTTTCGTTTCTTATGATATGCATAATCTCACACTTTAATCTGAGGCCTACGTGGGCCCAGCAAATTGAGATCTTGTATTTGGGTTGATGCAGGGATTTGTTCAACAAAAAATGAATTGCTTATTTGCTAAATGTGTCTTGGTCAATTTGTGTCTTGATAAGTAGGACAGTTGACAGCCCAGCAGCCTTAGGGGGAAAATTTGACTAGTTTCTTTGTCACAAAGTTGTGTAGCTACTGTTTGTACCACCTATTGTTTGACACTGGTGTACGAGGACTCTGGACAGATGCACACAACTGACCTACCCCTTAAGACTTGCTTTCGATGAGTCCCTCTAAATCACATTTCTGTGAATTTAGTCAAGTAATGCAGTTTAAAATTGAGGTGATTGTTCACTTTTTATACGGTCCATTTTGGCCGTGCGTATTGCCTGTTGATGATCAGCCCTCAAACTTGTCATGGCTCATGAAATAAGCTGACTTATAAAGCACTGCTTGCCTGTAGTTCACTGTAGTGGTTGCCCAACTTGAGGGAGCTGAAGGATGATGGTTCATTCGGGCAGTACTGGTGGCCTTGTACCGCTGCCTGTCAGCTGCAGATGACAGCTTGGTGAATAATAAACAGCTGTGATTAATTAGTACAGTTCAAAAGGCTAATAGATGGCCTGTGAATCGCATGGCTGCCTGCATAGTTGCACTGCAAGATGTGCGCATTGTATAAATGCTCTGCTAAAATCATTTGTGTGTAATGGGACTTTGGTCAGGGTAACATCCTGGCACTTATTCCATTAACACTGAGAAGGTGACTGGACTATTGTGATATGGCACGCTGTCTGGATTTTCAAGGGATAGAACACTACAGTCCAGAGTGCACTGATCAGGATGATAGTATGTCTAGATAAATTCCTTGTCAGATTTAGACCATTTTGCGTGAAGGTATACAGCCACGTCTTTCTAAATGCAAGTCATTTTCCATTTAGATAACTGGCTATACAAAGTGTACAGAACATTTCTATTGAGTTGCACACCCTTTTGCCCTCAATAGCCTCAATTTGTTGGGTCGGGAATGTTTCCTCTTGTGGCAACTTTGGCACAATGTCACTGGTGGAACGGGTGTTGTATGTGGAGGATGAGGGCTGCAGTAGATACCCCGGATAGGGGGGATTGAGGCCTAAGACTGTTTTATAATAAGCATCAATCAGTGGGTCTTGTGCTGGCCGAATGGTAAACATCTAGCCGCCCGAGAGCACCCTTACCTGCCAATCTATAAATGACGTCTCTAATCTAGCTGGGGTAGGATGGTCATCAGAGTCAGGGTTAGTTTGGCAGCTGAGGTGAAAGAGGAGTGATTACGATAGAAGAAACCAAGTCTAGATTTAACCTACATACATACACCTGCAGCTTTGCTATGTGCTGAGAGGACAGTGCACCGTCCTTGGGGTACTTCCTTGGTGACAGGCAGTGGCTGAGAGCAGAGATTCTGACTTCATACACTGCCCTCTTTGAGAGCGGTAGTTAGCAAACCAGGCCAGAGACACCAATAGTCCTTAGCCGGACCACAAGAATGGAATGGTCTACCGTATCAAAAGTTTGGCCAAGTCAATAAAAATAGCACAATGTTGCTTAGAATCAAGGGCAATGGTGACACACCCATAACCTGAGCGGAAGCCAGATTGCATACTCGAGAGAATACTATAAACATCAAAGCCAGTCAGTTGATTATTGACAGGTTTATCCAACAGTTGGCTGGAAGTCCATTGGGTGGTGGACCATTTTTGATACACACAGGAAACTGTTGAACATGTAAAAACCCAGCAGCATTGCAGTTCTTGACACAAATTGTTGCGCCTGGCACATACTACCATACCCTGTTCAAAGGCACTTAAATATTTTGTCGTGCCCGTTCACTATCTGAATGGCACACATACACAATTCTTGTCTCAAGGCTTAAAAATCATTCTTTAATTATTTCACAAGTTACATCAATAAGGGAACATAGCTTTCACCTGGTCAGTCTGTCATGGTAAGAACAGGTGTTCCTAATGTTTTGTACACTGTGTATGTCCATGTGTTCTACCCATATTTGGCTTCAGTACAGAGCTCACCTAGCTCTGTACAGCAATTAAGCCTTCCACTCAAGTGCTTTCACCTCCACTTCAGCAGGTAATGAGGAGGACCCTGAGGGCCTCGCACTCCATTTAGACGTCCCTCACGTCTCCCGCTACACATCTCTGCATAATACAGTATTCTGCACCCTTTGCAAAAAAATTGATTTTCAGAAGGATTTTCAAGGTCCTTATTTC
Source organism: Oncorhynchus keta (assembly GCF_023373465.1). Classification (NCBI taxonomy): domain Eukaryota; kingdom Metazoa; phylum Chordata; class Actinopteri; order Salmoniformes; family Salmonidae; genus Oncorhynchus; species Oncorhynchus keta. The sequence continues at coordinate 32,403,249 of NC_068452.1, read as the reverse complement.
CTATTAACTTAAAGATGTCCTCCAGTGATTTTTAAACTTTTCCTGTTAAGGTGATATCCCAAGTATAAAGACAGTAAAGTACACACAGTAAAGGGTAAACAAATATGTTTGGATTAAAATAGTGTTTTTTAGACAGAACTGCAAACTACCAGGAGGAGGGCATTCAAGGAGTTGGTTTGATGGAAAGTCTATTGGCTCGAGGAACAATAGAAGAGCAATGGAGAACAACCCCACTTGTGCAGTTTCAGACATACCCGGACCACCTATTGAGTTGTGCCTTTTGTTAAATAAATCAGGTGTTCAATGAGGTGAGAATGAGACTGGAGTGCTACTTTAAGTCTTTGGAGCATTGTTCACACAATAGCACATTTCAGTTTTTCAAAACTTTCCCCAACGGAAGCATTTCTCGTCGTTGAGGTCCAAGGAGGGGAAACAAATCCCAAAGAATGTGATATGAACATGATGCATCCACTGAAAGAAGTGATACAGTGTCTGGAGGGAGAGTCATGGAGATGGCCTGTGTTGCGTAATAATTGTAGTATGATCTAAAATAAAGACGCGCGACAATGAGGTTCTAGCTCCAGTCTGTTTATTAACCTAACCCTCGCATGTCCTACATAGGTACGGATACCCCCAAGGGACATCCTACTACATCTTCCCCTCTCCCAGAACTCAACATGCATGCAATTTGGAAACCAGTGTTATTCTCTAACATGCTACTTCCCATCCTGAAACAGTATGAAAGTATTAAATCACACAGTATGAACATTAACTTAGGTACAATCTCTTTTTGCTGGGTATGGTCCCCAGCAGTATGTTTTCTCTTCACATATATAGTCTTTCAGCCACACTGGTGGCTTCACATCCCTTTTTGGGTGCGCTTGTGGCTCTGTGAGCATTCTCTCTCCTTCACCCTCTTTTTGTGCATTTTCTGTGGCCTCAGTCTGTGTGGCTGGTAGATCTGGAAGAGCTCTGAGGTGTGTTTTGTTCCTTCGTACCTCTTCTGAGCCTGTGTCCATCACATAGGAGCGTGGGGCATCCGCTTTCCTCAGCACCATTGCTGGCGTCTTTGAGTTTGTAATCCACTCCCGTTGACCTTCGGTCAACTCTGGCCTCTCTTTAGCACGGTGTCTCCGATTAAAGTCTCCAGTTTGCGTTTGTTTCAGATGTTTGTCCCTCTCAGCGAAGGCCTTCCTGTTAGGCCATCAGGGTTTAAGCTGAGCCGGCGAGACAGGCAATGGGGAACGCAGCCTCCTGCCCATCAGGAGCTCAGCAGGTGACGGCCCATGATGCAGTGGTGTAACTCTGTAAGCTAACAGAACCGTGTATGGATCCTTGTTCTTTTTCAGCAGTCCCTTGACTGTTTTCACAGCTCTCTCTGCCTCACCATTACTCTGTGCATGGTAGGGGCTACTGGTCACATGTATGAAGTCATATTCTGCGGCAAAAGCAGAAAAGGAGCTCGCAGAGAACTGGGGACCGTTATCTGTAACCAGGACCTCAGCGAAACCCTTGCCTGGAAAAAAATAGACTTTAATCCATTGATAACACCAGCTGATGTGGTTATGGGTGTCTTTGCTATTTCAATGTATCTTGAGTAGTAATCTACCACTAGCAGATAAGTGTCATTTTTCCAATAGAACATATCTGCCCCTACCTTTTGCCATGGCCGTTTTGGCAGCTCCGTTGCCATCATTGGCTCCGGATGACAAGGTTGACATTTTGTACAGACCTCACAATGGGCCACTAGCTTGGCAATCTGAGTACTCAGACCAAGCCACCACACTGACTGTTGAGCCCTCAGTCTGCATTTGGTTATCCCCATGTGTCCATCATGCACTCTGTCTAGCATTTCTGGTTGTAGAGTCTCTGGGATAACTATCTGTTGTCCTTTCATGAGAAGGTCTCCATTACAGTGGAAGTCACTTTGGTGCACCCAATAGGGCTTCAGCAGCTAAGGTAGTTCCTCCTGCCTGGGCCATCCCTTTTTGCACTGCTGCACTATCTGTTGGCAGATGTGGTCTCGTTGTTGCTCCTCTGCAATCTGCTGCAGTTTGGTCTGAGATGCAGGTAGACTGTCCCTTATTGCATTAATGGACACCTGTACCTCACCCTCTAGACATGGCTCCTCCTCTGATAATGGACGTTTAATTGGGGCCCTGGAGAGTGCATCTGCTGTGATCAGTGCCTTCCCTGGCACATACACCATCTTGTAGGTGAACCTCAGTAATCTGAGGCGGAAGCGCAGAACTCTGGGAGGCAAGTCGTCCAGTGCTTTTGTCCCTAACAGAGCCAACAGTGGTTTGTGGTCAGTCTCTGCTGTAAACTGCAGGCCAATAAGCTATTGGCTGAGCCTTTCACATGCCCATGTGATAGCTAACACCTCCTCCACTTGAGCATATCTTTGCTCTGTGTCGGATAAGCTTCGGGAGATGTATGCTATTGGACATCCACTCCATGTTGTCCTGCATCTGTGTGAGGACCGCCCCTAGCCCAAAGGATGATGCATCTGTGTGAGGACCGCCCCTAGCCCAAAGGATGATGCATCTGTGTGAGGACCGCCCCTAGCCCAAAGGATGATGCATCTGTGTGAGGACCGCCCCTAGCCCAAAGGATGATGCATCTGCTGATACTTTTGTCTTAGCGTGGGGACGGTACTGGGCCAGCACTCTCTGTGAGGCCAGATCTCCTTTGATTTTGTCAAACGCCACCTGTTGCATGTGACCCCATGACCAGTCATTCTCTTTGGCTAGTAAGTCTCTGAGGTTTGGTTGTATCTGAGAACTGTGGGAGGAACTTACCCACATATGTGGCCATGCCTAAGAAGTTCCTGACTTCAGCCACATTCTGGGGTCTGGGCATATCTGTGATGGCGCTGATCTTCTCGGGGCCTTCTCTATTCCAGCTGCACTGATTTTGTGTCCCAAGAACAAGTCCTCTGATTGTGCAAAAGTGCATTTTTCATTGAGTGTCAGGCCAGTCTCCTGGAGTCGGGTCAGAACTGCTGTGAGCTTTACATCATGTTCTGCTCTGTCCCTTCCGCACACAAGCACATCGTCCGCATGGACTATGACGCCACTCAGCCCCTCCAACAGCTGGGACATGCGTCTTTGGAAATGCTCAGGACCGGAAGCGATTCCAAATGGCAAAACATTAAAACAGTACCGGCCAAACGGTGTTATAAACGTTGTGAGCTCCCTACTCTCTGATGACAGCTGTGTCTGCCAGAAACCTGAGCGGGCATCCAGCTTTGTGAAGGCTTGTGAGCCACCCAACTGAGCCAGTGACTGCTCCACTGATGGTAAGATGTGTCTCTCTCTGCAGAGTGCCTCATTCAATTTAGTCATGTCCACACAGATCCTTATGTCCCCATTGGCTTTTGGGACCACCACCATCCCTGCACACCAGTCTGTGGGACTCTCTATTTTAGACACCGCCCCAATGTCTTCCATCCTCCCCAACTCTTCCTTTACTCTGGCCAATAAAGGGATAGGCACCCGGCGGGGGGTGGTAAGGGCATAGGGGACAGCATCCTCTTTCAGGCGGATTTTGTGGTCACCTTATATCCTTCCTAGACCAGAAAACACTTTTGCAAATTTCTTTTTGAAAACCTCACCTGGGTCCTCCAGTTCGCTCACTCTCTCAATGAGTTGCAATGCTTCAATTGCTGGCAGCCCCAGCAACGGTCTGGCTAGAGAGTCAATGACGAAGACAGGCTGGATGGCACTTTTGTCTTTACTCTCCAGTTTAATCACCAAGTGCCCTACCACTAGTAAAATGTTATTACTGGGCCCGTACAGTTTTTTGTTTGTAGAGAGCAAAGGGCCATCTCTGCTATAGCTATACAGCCTAGTTGGTATTGCTGTTACTGCTGCCCCAGTGTCTAGTTTAAATGACACAACCTCCCCATTGAGTTTAATGTCTGAATGCCCGCCAGTATTGTTTCCCTTTACTTCTCCCAGAAAGATGCTGTCCTGCTGTACCTCCTCTGAAGCCTCATGCATTTGCTTTAATTGACAGACAGCTGAAAAGTGTCCTCTCCTGTGACATTTCCTGCATTCCGTATCATTTGCTGGGCAGTCTTTCCCACATTTGCGACAAATATTTGAACTAGCTACTGGTGCTGTCTGTGATTGTTTTCTCCACGTCTGTCTCTGTTCTGTGTTCCCCTCCGTTTTTTTTTTTTTTTAGCTCTGTATGAAAATGCATGTATTTCCTCACTCTCTTCGTTCTGCAAGGAGCTGCTGTCGCGCTGTATCGTCTGCTGTCTTTTTACTGTGTCTCTCTGCCTAACCTGGTTTACAGCTTTGGACAAGGTAAGCTGGGAATCCAACTGTAACTTTTCAGAAAGTGATATATTTCTTATTCCGACAACAATCCGATCTCGGATCAGCTCTTCCCTGTTCTGCTAGTTTGTGAACAGCTGTGATAAAACTGTTGGTGGTTTCACCCTGCTCCTTCCTGTATGCGCATATTAAACCTAGCTCTCTCAAAAATAATGTTGGGTCTCCCTACAAAATGCGTTTCAAAACAGTCTTTAACGGCAATGTAGTTACGTTTCTCTTCCTCGGTCAACGTTGAAGCATTTAATATATCCTCGGCTTCATCACCCATAGAGTAGATCAGTGTATTAACTTGAAATGCCTCATTTTTCACGTTTAAGCCTGATGCTACTCTGTACCTTTCAAAGCGCCTGATCCATTTAGGCCAGTTTTGAATGTCCATACAAACAACATTCTCCGGGGGACTAATGTGAAATCCGTCAGCAGTTGAACTTGGAGTCGCAAACCCTGAAATCCCGCCAGCTTCTTCCTCTTACAACATGTTGATTAGCAGTAACTATGAGGATTCTGTGTTATGCACTATAGCCCGTTACCATATATGTGAATTAATATTATCTGCTGTTGGCCTGTGTGGATGTATGTATGTGTTTTGCAACATAGCTGACTTGAAACATTATTAACAGTTTCAGGGCCATGGGCCTTTCTCATGATGGAAAAATACAGAATAACATGAAGACAGGAACTGTGCAATGAGTTTGGGGGGGAGGCACATTCAGAACGTAGTGTTGCGAGAACAAACGGTCTTTTGTTAGATAACAGGAGCCAGGTGCGAGATAACCCGTACGGTATCGAGCATGAGCGCATAGATATTCTTCACAGCAACAGTTACATCTATCTACTGAAGCGCTTAGGGGGCTGGGACCGGCCTCTGCGCCAACAATCAACGATAGGCTGGGTGAGTCTAAACCACGCCCAGTCTCTACTCTGACAGGCCGGCTCGGAAGCAGGGTATTTTTATTATATCTTTGTCAAGAACAAGTCAGTTCTCTGTTTGCCCTGCGAGGTGGGACAGAGAGCCCGTATATACGAAAATTGCATTTACCACTTATTGCTTAGCTAATAAAAAATACATAGTATACAGTCTGTGACTCATTGACATATTTATCCTGATACCAGATTCGAATTGACGCAAATCTAACATAACTTAGTCCTTGCTCGTTAGCTAGCAAAATAATGATATGCGCTGTTTTATCTCCAACACTGTGCCCTCCCTGCTTTGAAACAGCCTGAATGTATGATTTACTTGGTACCTCTTTCACGTTTATGTGAATTTTAAAACCACTTCTGACACCATGTAGTATGATCTAAAATAAAGACGCGCGACAATGAGGTTCTAGCTCCAGTCTGTTTATTAACCTAACCCTCGCATGTCCTACAAGGGACATCCTACTACAATAATAACCTCCAGAGGCACTGACCCTCACTGCAGCGCAAGCACAGATACGTCCAGTCCCAACACCTACAGCACTCTTATACACAATATCACTTCTTTCTCCAAATCTGCCAGTAACACTGTAAAATACAGAACTAATTACTCCCTGCCTTTCTAATGGAGGTGAGGTCAACTGTTCAGGTAATGGCCTCTTTCTGGAAGAATCTCTCCATCTGCTCTGAAGTACCTTCTTAGGGCTTTATGAAATATGAAACAGCACATTTCTGCCTCTGCTATAATTTAGTTTTTTACCACTTTTTCTACCCAATTTCATGGTATCCAATTGGTACAGTGGCATGTGAAATTATTCATCCCCTTAGCATTTTTCCTATTTTGTTGCCTTAAAATATGGAATTAAAATTGATTTTTTTTTGTGGGTTTATATTCATTTCATTTACACAACATGCCTACCACTTTGACGATGCAAAGTATTTTTTATTGTGAAACAAACAAGAAATAAGATAAAAAAACAGAAATCTTGAGCAGGCATAACTATTCACCCCCCACCCAAAGGCAATACTTTGTAGAGCCACCTTTTGCAGCAATTACAGCTGCAAGTCTCTTGGGGTATGTCTCTATAAGCTTGGCACATCTAGCCACTGGGATTTTTGCTCATTCTTCAAGGTAAAACTGCTCCAGCTCCTTCAAGTTGGATGGGTTCCGCTGGTGTATAGCAATCTTTAAGTCATACCACAGATTCTCAATTGGATTGAGGTCTGGGCTTTGACTAGGCCATTCCAAGACATTTACATGTTTCCCCTTAAACCACTCAAGTGTTGCATTAGCAGTATGCTTAGGGTCATTGTCCTGCTGGAAGGTGAACCTCCGTCCCAATCTCAATTCTCTGGAAGACTGAAACCAGAATGCCAAGAATGTCCCTGTATTTAGCACTATCCATCATTCCTTCAATTCTGACCAGTTTCCCAGTCCCTGCCGATGAAAAACATGATATTCTTGGGGTGATTAGAGGTGTTGCGTTTGCGCCAGACATAGCATTTTCCTTGATGGCCAAAAAGCTAAATGTTAGTCTCATCTGACCAGAGTACCTTCTTCCATATGTTTGGGGAGTCTCCACATGTCTTTTGGCGAACACCAAACATGTTTGCTTATTTTTTTCTTTAAGCAATGGATTTTTTCTGGCCACTCTTTCGTAAAGCCCAACTCTGTGGAGTTTACGGCTTAAAGTGGTCCTATGGACAGATACTCCACTCTCCTCTGTGGAGTTTTGCAGCTCTTTCAGGGTTACATTTGGTCTCTTGGTTGCCTCTCTGACTAATACCCTCCTTGCCTTGGCAGGTTTGTTGTGGTGCCATATTATTTCAATTTTTTAATAATGGATTTAATGGCGCTCTGTGGGATGTTCAAAGTTTCTGATATTTTTTTATAACTCAACCCTGATCTGTACCTCTCCAGAACCTTGTCCCTGACCTGTTTGGAGAGGTCCTTGGTCTTCATGGTGCCGCTTCCTTGGTGGTGCCCCTCGCTTAGTGGTGTTGCAGATTCTGGGGCCTTTCAGAACTGTTGTTATATACTGAAATAATGTGACGCTTAGATTGCACACAGGTGGACTTTATTTAACTAATTATGTAACTTCTGAAGGTAATTGGTTGCACCGGATCTTATTTAGGGGCCTCATAGGGGGTGAATACATATGCACGCACCACTTTTCCGTTTGAAATTCTTTTGAATTTTTTAAGTCATTTTTTTCATTTCACTTCACCAATTTTGAGTATTTTGTGTATGTCCATGAACATTTTGTGTATGTCCATGTACATGAAATCCAGATAAAAATCCAGGTTGTAATGCAACAAAATAGGAAAAACACCAAGGGGGTGAATACTTTTGCAAGGCACTGGATCTTGTCTCATTGTTGCAACTCCTGTACGGACTCGGGAGAGGCGAAGGTCGAGAGCTGTGTGTCTTCTGAAACACAAACCAACCACACCACACTGCTTCTTGACACAATGCCCACTTAACCCAGAAGCCAGCCACACCAATGTGTCAGAAGAAACACTGCATGTGCACCTGGTGACCGTGTCAGCGTGCACTGCACCCAGCCCACCACAGGAGTCACTAGTGTGTGAAGGGACAAGGACATCCCTGCCAGCCAAACCCTCCCCTAACCCGGACGACGCTGGGCCAATTGTGTGCCGCCCCATGGGTCTCCCAGTTGCGGCTGGCTGTGACAGAACCTGGACTCGAACCCAAAATCTCTAGTGGCACAGCTAGCACTGTGATGCAGTGCCTTAGACCACTCGGGAGGCCCTGGAGAAGATCGACCTTAAGTTCATCGACACCACCTCCAAGTTTGGCCACAGCCGTTACCAGTGGAGGAAAAGAAGGAGTTCATGGTGCATTTTAGTCTAATGTCTCTTTACTTTCAACATTTAGAGGCAGTGGGTCACAAATTATACAATCCCTTATGGGGACCAGAAGGACTGACTGGGGACTTTGACAAGCTTAGTGACAAACGCAATGTGGACATGATGAGAGACTATTTCACTGCTGCTATTTGATCAATGTTGTATTATTATCTTTAAGATATTCACAATCGAATAATAGTGCCAGGGAGTTCCTTGTAAGCCCAGTTCTGACAAAAAGGTAAGATTTGATGATGGCTTTCAGAGGACAGCTGTAATGAGAATACCTAAGGCCTTAGCTTGCCAGAATAGACTGCAGCTTCAATGCACCCCTGCACTGTGGCATCAGTATTCCAAGCCTGTTCCCATGGACACAGCTTTCCTTTATTCCCCAAGCTTATAGGAAGGAGCAGGAGTGCCCTTCCTCCCTGCATGAAGTACTGCCTCTCACCACCAGAGTGCAGGATGGGTAGGACATCATGGCCCATTTCCTCCACTGCCTTAAAAAAAGTGGTTTTACTGTTTATTTATGAGGAACCCGTTTCTTTTCTGCTACTGTTTCTTCATGAGGAACCTGTTTCTTTTCTACTACTGTTTCTTCATGAGGAACCTGTTTCTTTTCTACTACTGTTTATTCATGAGGAACCTGTTTCTTTTCTGCTACTGTTTCTTCATGAGGAACCTGTTTCTTTTCTGCTACTGATTTTTCACGAGGAACCTATATTTTTCTCTCTCTCTCTCTCTCTCTCTCTCTCTCTCTCTCTCTCGGTGGCCTGTTTGTTGGGGATGAGAGGCGAGTCTTCAGGTGACGTGCCTGACGGTCCCATAGGGTGCTCTGTCCCAGAACACTAGCTGCTAAAGTCAGACAAAGGTCATTGTTGATTTGATGCGAGGTTATGTAACCTTGGAGACTGCTGTACTTAGACACAAAGACAGCCCAGAGAAGAGTATGGTCTCTTAATATTCCCAGCCAGAAGGAGACAATATGTTCCTCCGGCTTCACAACACACACACACACACACACACACACACACACACACACACACACACACACACACACACACACACACACACACACACACACACACACACACACACACACACACACACACAGCACTGGGAGGGAGAGAGAGATAAGGGAATGGAAGGGTAGAGGGAGACACTCTCAGAGTGAGAGGCTAATTTCTTGCATGCTAAAATGCAGATATTGACACACAGTACGAGAGGGGAGAAACAGCGAAAGGGAGGGTAGAGAGAGTAAATCACACACACACAATTAGAGTGTGAGAAATCTCTCCCTCCTCTGGCTCTATTTCAGATATGACACTTTGTAACCTTCAGCGACAGAGCATAGGAAATCCAGCCTATGATGCGAGCCGTGTAGCCGGAGCCTTGCTCTCCTCTCACTGCGGTGGGTGCTGAGAGTTAACCCTCCATGACGTCCCCATGGAATGTCCAGCTCTGTTAGCCTGCCAAGAAAGGACTTGACTCTTCAAGGGCACGTCTAGCCACTCCAGACTTGAACTCTCCACTGTCAGGATGGGGAGACGGGGATAGAGGGATGAAGAGAGGATGGCTGTTGAAGCCACAGAGAATCCAGTGGTAAGGAGCTCATTAGGAGTGTGGCCCACAAATGCATCTTCCCCCGCAGTGAGATGGGACTCTTGTATGGACGGACACCATCGCCACACTGTCAATTAGATTTCAGTGATGTCAACAGCACTTCCCTCCTTTCATCACATATCCTGCATTCTAAGACAGAGAGAGATAAATAGAGAGGGAGGGATGAGGAGGGAAGGAGAGAAAGAGGGAGAGAGATGTTCTGCATTCATGAGAAAGCAAGCTAAAACAACAGAAGAGAGAGAGAACATAGAGAGACAGACAGAGAGAGAGCGAGAGGAAGAGGAAAGAGATGAGAAAGTAGAGGAGAGGGGGCATATAAGCGGGAAGAGGCATGGTGATAGCAAGAACAAAACAAAGTGTAAGTCAATGGGGAAGACGGGTTGGCGAAGGGAGGAGATAGTATGTGAGTGTGTAAGTCACAGAGGGACAGATAATGAGAGATTGTGCAGGAGAGGCAAATTAAGGACAAGTATGTTAGCCAGACAAGATGGAGGAAGTGAGAGAGGGAGGGACAGAGACAGAGATGGAAGAGAGAGGGAGAACGTCCATTCCCAAAACATAAAAAACTGCCAAGTGTGTGTGTGGCTAGTAGGACTCAATGTAGCTTCATGGTAATGTCAGTATCTCCTCTCCTCCACTTAGGGTTTTATGTAATCCAGCCTTGTAAAATGGCTGCTCTTTATGAATTCTAAATAAAAATTCCTATACTGTACATAAAAAAGCCTTATTCATTCAGAGTGCTTCGTGGACACATCCTTAGACACATTTATGGACAGAGGCTTTTGTCAGTGAACTCAGATAATACAGTGAATCAAGATCTCAGCACTTTGTCTAATAGAAACAGTTTGGGGTCTTTTTCTTTTCCCCATGAACCTGCTGAACCTTTAATTTGAATAGAGTTGGAGCCCAAAAAGATTGCAGATGGCTCATTGCTCCCACACTGCACAGAGATCACAAAGTTAGTGCTAGTAGTAAAATACAATAATAAAAAGGGACTCTGCTGTCCGAGCATCAGGGGGAAACTGGTTCCACCATTAGAGTAATGGGACAGAGAAGGGCTTTGACTGGCCTGTGTGGGAGCTGATCCCACACTCTTCATGAGTCATGCTGGACAGAGAGACCACTATATTACTCCGTCTTCATGAGCCATGCTGGACAGAGAGATCACTATATTACTCCCTCTTCATGAGCCATGCTGGACAGAGACCACTATATTACTCCCTCTTCATGAGCCATGCTGGACAGAGAAACCACTATATTACTCCCTCTTCATGAGACATGCTGGACAGAGTGACCACTATATTACTCCCTGTTCATGAGCCATGCTGGATAGAGAGACCACTATATTACTCTCTCTTCATGAGCCATGCTGGACAGAGACCACTATATTACTCTCTCTTCATGAGCCATGCTGGACAGAGAGACCACTATATTACTCCCTCTTCATGAGCCATGCTGGACAGAGACCACTATATTACTCCCTCTTCATGAGTCATGCTGGACAGAGACCACTATATTACTCTCTCTTCATGAGCCATGCTGGATAGAGAGACCACTATATTACTCCCTCTTCATGAGCCATTCTGGATAGAGACCACTATATTACTACTCCCTCTTCATGAGCCATGCTGGATAGAGACCACTATATTACTACTCCCTCTTCATGAGCCATGCTGGATAGAGAGACCACTATATTACTCCCTCTTCATGAGCCCTGCAGGATAGAGAGACCACTATATTACTCCCTCTTCATGAGCCATGCTGGATAGAGAGACCACTATACAGTATCAACAGTACCACCCCATACATACCTTATACATTGGGCAACATTTATAGCCATCTGAGGGGACCTTGCAGCAGGTGTTTCCCTCCTTACACACCTCTCTGCCTGGGCAATCATCAGCAGAGACCTGGACCAGCAGAGACCTGGGCCAGCAGAGACCCGGGCCAGACTATTGATAATTGATAACAGGTGGACCCCCTGGTTAAAGCCTGTTTTTAGTGTTTCACCTGTCTAGTTATATAACGTACTGCTGATCAATAGATCAGGGGGTAAGTTATGTTGATTTCACTGGGTATTGCTGTTGATTTCACTGGCTATTGCTTATAGAGAGTGTGTCTATTGTCTTCTGTCCCAGGTTGCTGCCATCATGACTCTACCTTTTGACGTGGTGAAGACACGAAGACAGATCCAACTGGGAGAGATAGAGACACTGGGAGATGTGTAATTACAGGGTCTTATGTACCCATATGGCCATTCACGTCTGAAATTGTCTCTCTGATAGAACGTAGGATTGCCCACTAAATATCTGTCTTTCTCCCCTTCCTCCTAGTCCCTGTGAAGAATCCAGTGGCGTGCCGTGGGCCTGGGGCCTGGGCCTTCAGTGAGGTCCTACACAGTCCCACCCGAATTAATCCACCTCTTATTTCCATCATTATGATGCCATGGCTCTAGACACTATACATTTAGAAAGAAACGCAGTATAAAACCAGGCGTTGCCTCACCTTGAAATTGACATTTTTATTCATAGAATTGCAGGGGAAGAGTACAATACCCTTTCATTGTGCAGCTCCCGTTGCCCTGCGCGCTTGTTCGTTGAGCTGTAGATCCACTCGGGTGTCCCCAAAAGTTTTCAAAAGCACCATTGCTTGTAAGTGTCCAGCCGTGTCTCATTGCTGCCTTGGTTAGACAACTCAAGTTTGCAAAGCCAGTGTGGCTCCAAACACCAAATCTATCACTTGCAAATAATAGGCATTCCCAGCAGTACAGTTTGCAGTGCTTCTCGGAGCCTGTGAGCCATTGATAGCGCTCGTAGTTGGAACTTTGAAAGTGGCGAACGAACCCCTTTCCCGCCTGTGACAGGCTTTGTAGCGTCGGGTGACCTCTCCTGACAATGTCTAACTTTTCTTGAAAAGTTTGTCTTGAGAATGGCGTTATAATTATAACCTCGACCAAATCGATATCTTCTCCTCCTTCTGCCATTGTGGGTTAAAAAAAACAGCTTAGTAGTACGCAAGTTAATTAGTTTATCAAATTCAGTTTCCTAGTTCTGAGGTTTGCATATACCTGCCCATATAGGACCTGCCTCTCAATATTGGTTATCCAATCAAAAGACGTGCACGCACTATGCCTGCTAGCTGGCTCCTGTGAAACACTGGAGCCAGCCAGCAGGCGTACAATAGCCAACTCTAAAGCTGATTGGTTGACACTAAATTTAAATTTCCATTCACTTTAAACTACAAGCGCCCGCACTGTTGATTCTGAAGGCCTGAGGGCAGATTTTAGACCCCTGGCAAACACATGATGGCAAATATGATTGGATAAAAGATCTAACATAAAGACCAGCCCTCCAAATCTCAACCTGAGGCTGGAAGCAGTGCAACCAAGAGGAAAGAGGGCTCTGACGGCCCACCACTGGAAGAATCCCACATCCACATGGCATATCATGAGGGGAATTTTGGCTGAATCGGGATACAGGGGGCTCTTTGCAGGTAAGTCCAAAGGATATATAAAAAGTATATATTTGCAATGCCTGAAGCGCTGTTATAGTAAGCAGTCTGAATGGAGGACTAAATCAGGTAAATTGTATATCTTTATCCCCCTCAGGTTTCCTACCCAGGGTGATCAAAGTTGCCCCAGCCTGTGCTGTCATGATCAGCAGCTATGAGTTTGGGAAGATCTTCTTCCAGAAGATAAACCTTGACCGAGAGCAACAGGCCTGCTGAGGGGCTGTGTGTGTGGAGAAGCAGGGTTGGCTACCTTCTTCTGTGGCAGAATGGGAAGAGACTGCCAATGCATGCTCACATGCATGCTCACATGCACGCTGACATGCACGCTGTGCAAGACTGCTCCTGGTTAAGACTTTGCACCTAGAAACCTGAGCTTCAAATCACCCTGGAGGAGTCTCTGTCTCTCAATTCAGACAAAGTTGAGGAATGGGCTTTTTTTTGCTGTTTTCTAGCCCTTTCTATTGGCCCACAGGGAGGCTACTCCTACAACTGTAAATACTGTCATAAGTGTATCCATGAATGTGTCCATTAGTTAAATTCAGAACTGTGGGGGAACGGCCCTGTGACCTAAGGCTTATTCAGACTTTAGCATGCTTTCCTTGCACACTAAAAGTGTTCATCTTTGCTAGTACAGCCCCCTGCTGTTCATACCTGGGAGAACACTTCTAACAACAACCCTAAAATAAACTGCATGCAAAGTAATCCATTCAATCAAGACCTTCCCTTCAGCTACTAGCCCAGACCAAATGCAAGGCTGAGCTGAGATGAGTGGATATTCTTAATGTAGCATTCTCTCATATTGATTTGTCATCTGACCAATGGTAGCTTACTATTCAATGTCCATTTTTGTGATGGGAATAAATACCATGTAGGTGGGTTACCATGGCTCATTCCCCTAGGATGAGAACTGGGTTTTATGAGTTAATTTGGTACATGTTATTCAATCAACTGAAATACTTCAGACAAAACAGTTGGCAAATTGACTATGCTATCTAAAAGGGGTTGACATACTTTTTATTTATATTTTTACATGATTGAATGTGTGCAGGTTTTCTGTTGATCCATTTCAGACCTGGGCAGACCTGGGCTCAATATAGTTTTTTTGAAGAACGTTCATTAGATTTTTTTTCAGCATTTCAGAAAGATCTGGAGTTCTACTAACTAGGCTACTGGACTGAACTGAGTTGTTGCCTTGATCTTCAATTTGTGTGTTTATTATTTCTTGTGTACCTTACATGGATGTATAGAATGTTTTATATGCTCTGACTGGTTTTACTGTTTTTTTATTTATTTTTATTTCACCTTTATTTAACCAGGTAGGCTAGTTGAGAACAAGTTGAGATGGACAGTTGTAAAATAAAAAAGGTGTTGCACCAATCAAGAGCTTTTGCCCTATCTATTAGCTGATGCATTTCTGTTACAGTGGAATTCTAGATTTTGAAGCAAGCGTTTGTACAGCAGGAAGGCGGAGCCATGATGCTGGTTGGCGACGTTAATCACGTGATGGGTCACGTCCTTGTATAAATACCAAACATACCCCTTACATAGGCCTCTTTTTCAATCGGCTCTGAGACAAAATGGTGAGTTCGTCTTTCTTATTTGAGACTTGCGTTTTCAATCCGTTTTGCATCTTAAACCTTATGTTCCCCCTCTAAGTAAATAGGTAAGATGTGTCATCTGTAATTAATAGTTGTATGTTAGACCTTACCATAATAACATGTTCTTAGATTATTACAGAATGAATGTATGAAGTAATCGTTGGCATACTGGTAACTTAAAATGGCTGATACACTTGAGGCCTAGCATGCTTCGTTACTCAAAGACATTTTGTAACGTTAGTTCATCAAACTGGTTTGAAACTGACAACGTGCAAGTTAAATTTCTACTGTTTTATAACGGGCCTTATGAGGCCTGACCCATTAGCCCGCCCAACAGTAGCTAGTCAAGGTCCTCCGAACCTCTAACGACTACCGTTACACATATTTATTCCAAGACTCTGTTTACATCCTTCAGTTGGGATTTATTTAATTTGGATTTATTTAGTGAGGTTGCATTGAATATGGGTGACGAGTCCCTCGACGGGCGGACAGAATGAACAGGAACAGCACGAGGCCAACCAATGTCGAGTTCTGGAATACTGACTCAAGTGCGTTAATATAGTTTTGTATACCTCATGGACAATGTGCTGAATTGCGTTGTTTTCACAGTCCCACCGTAAATTTTCGGCTCCCCGCCACGGATCCTTGGGCTTCCTGCCCCGTAAGAGGAGCAGACGTCACCGTGGTAAGGTGAAGAGTTTCCCCAAGGATGACCCCAGCAAGCCAGTCCACTTGACTGCCTTCCTTGGCTACAAGGCTGGCATGACTCACATCGTGCGTGAAGTCGACAGACCTGGCTCAAGTGAGTATTTGGCTTCATTCTGTTTTGTTTAATTGACTGGGTGAATATTGCTGTGGGATTTATGAATACATAACCAAGCCATATTAGTTTTGGTCTTGCATTACTGTTTGTCTTTTTTTCTGCCTGTGATGAGCCCCTCGACGGGCGGACATATTGGGTCTAACCCTTGATGAATGTCGAGCACTGAGCGCAGTCGTTGAGCATTGAACTTATGCAATGTAAGTCTACCGTAGAACTCCTGTATTACTAACCTTAATACCTGACTATTTTCCTACAGAGGTGAACAAGAAGGAAGTGGTTGAGGCTGTGACCATTGTGGAGACTCCTCCCATGGTTGTGGTGGGTGTTGTTGGTTATGTCGAGACCCCCCGTGGCCTGCGTTCCTTCAAGACCATCTTCGCTGAACACATCAGTGATGAGTGCAAGCGTCGCTTCTACAGGAACTGGTGAGTCATTATACACGTGAAAAGAATAGGTATTTAAACAAACATTTTGACTATTGGTTGGATAGTGTATAATTACGTTTAAATATGAGCTTTGAAGCATGTTGCTCGACATAAAATATGTGGTGTTTCAGTGAGTGAGTCTTAACATCCGGTGCCCCCCCTGGTGGCAGCTCCGCTCAGGTGCCTCGTGGCCTGATGAGCTCCAGGCTCCTCTGGCCGGTGGAAAGCGCTTAGAAACTGCGTCATGAGCCGAAAACCCTTCTGAAGCTGTAACTGCCCCCTTCGCCCCTGTGAAGGCTGGGCGAGCAGCTGAGTGCAGTGTTCTTCCGCTGGCCCCCTGGGGTTATGAAGGACCTGTGCCAACCCGTGTGCCTCTTCTCCCCTACCCTCCGGTCATGCTGCATGCTCTCAGGTATAAGTCCAAGAAGAAGGCCTTCACAAAGTACTGCAAGAAGTGGCAGGATGACGAGGGCAAGAAGCAGCTGGAGAAGGACTTTGCCTCCATGAAGAAGTACTGCCAGGTCGTCCGCATCATCGCCCACACGCAGGTGAGTTAGCAGGATAGAATACGCTCCCTGCAATGCCACAGTTTTAATCAATCAGATCTCCCTTTGTCTGTGACGAGACCACGGAACACAGCGTCAGGCATGACGTCCGACACGCATGAGGATACATTCCATGCTGCCTTCCTTCTGAGACTATGTCCCCTGGATCACATTTAACCTAATTTTGGTTTGAATACATGGTGTTTGTACTAGCTATACTTGTCCCAGGACTAGCAGGCTCACATGCCTCTCTCCTCCCCATCCAGATGAGGCTGCTGCCCCTGAGGCAGAAGAAGTCCCACTTGATGGAGGTGCAGCTCAATGGAGGCTCTATCTCTGACAAGGTGGACTGGGCCCGTGAGAAGCTGGAGCAGTCTATCCCCATCACCAATGTCTTCACCCAGGATGAGATGATCGACATAATCGGTGTCACAAAGGGTCACGGATACAAAGGTATGTGTCTTAAGGGCTTTGTGTGAGACCACGGAACATTGCGTCAGGCATGGCGTCTGACACGCATGAGGATGCATTCCATGTTGCCTTCTGAGACCACAACCCGCTAATGACTAGTTAACCAAGCTTCAGTTATTCATGCCAAGTTCTCGTTTACTAAACATTGAAATTTCCCCTTTAGGTGTCACCAGCCGTTGGCACACAAAGAAGCTCCCCCGTAAGACCCATCGTGGTCTGCGTAAGGTGGCCTGTATCGGTGCCTGGCATCCCTCCCGTGTGGCCTTCTCCGTGGCCCGCGCTGGTCAGAAGGGCTACCACCACCGCACAGAGATCAACAAGAAGATCTACAAGATCGGCCAGGGCTACCACACCAAGGACGGCAAGCTGGTGAAGAACAACGCCGCCACCGAGTACGATCTGTCCAACAAGAGCATCACCCCTTTGGGTGGCTTTGTCCACTACGGAGAAGTGACCAATGACTTTGTCATGCTGAAGGGCTGCACAATTGGAGTCAAGAAGAGGGTGCTAACCCTGCGTAAGGTGAGGAAAGAACTCCATTTTATGAATGCATATTCCAATGCATTGTCAGTTGGCATTTAGGTACTTGTAAGTTGGCTGAACTGAATAGGTACATATTAAATACGGCTAGTTCCCTTCCTTGGCCGATGAAACTAATGGCCGTGTGCTGGCCCTGTTGCATGTAGAGTTCTGGCGTGTATTGACTTCAGGGCATTTGTTTCATACCAGATGGACAATGTGCTAAATGTTGTCCTGTATGGCCCGTTAAAGGGATGCATCACTAATCTGTATATTTAAACAAATATATGCTCCTTTTTTCAGTCTCTGTTGGTGCAGTCTAGCCGTCGTGCCACGGAGAAGATCGACCTCAAGTTCATCGACACCACCTCCAAGTTTGGTCACGGCCGCTTCCAGACAGTGGAGGAGAAGAAGGCGTTCATGGTGCGTTCAGTTTCCATGACATTTAATTGTCTCTTCCAATGGCTTCACTCTGTTTCACAAGTCCCCTGGATCAATGTAGTGGACCCACTAGTTCACATACAACCGGCATTGCAGCTCAGTCCCCTATGCCCATAGTGCACTTATCGTAACCTGGTTCACTCTTGGTATGAATTTGGGTTCCATTCAGGTGCTAGATCAAACTTCAGTGAGGCAGGGGAGCGGCATCATTTTTTTGCTGTTCCCTGTTCACTCTCTGGGAACATCACCCCTGGAGCCACAGATAGCGTTGAGGCTGCTTATTAAACTCTATATGCATTGCCACTGACCACTTGTCCTTTTGTCTACAGGGACCACTCAAGAAGGACCGCATTGCCAAGGAAGAGACTGCCTAAATGTCGTCCTCTAGCTCTGTCTAGTGGTATGAGTCCTCATGCTGCACTGCGGAGTTGTTTAATAATAAAACAAGTGAAAAGCCCTTTCTCGTTTCTTATGATATGCATAATCTCACACTTTAATCTGAGGCCTACGTGGGCCCAGCAAATTGAGATCTTGTATTTGGGTCAATGCATGAATTTGTTCCACAAATGAATGCTTATTTGGTAAATGTGGCTTGATCAATTTGAGTCTTTAAGTAGGACAGTTGACAGCCCAGCAGCCTTCGGGGAATTTGACTAGATTCTTTTTTACGTCGGTAGTGTAGCAACTGCCACCTATTGTCAAGTTGCTATACAGTTTAAAATTGAGGCGATTGTTCACTATTTTTATACGGTCCATTTTGGCCGTGCGTATTGCCTGTTGACGATCAGCCCTCAAACTTGTCACGGTCGACATGGCTTATGGTTGACTTCAAAAGCACTGCTTGCCTGTAGTTCAGTGTAGCAGTTGCCTACCTTGCGGGATCTGAAGGATGCATTCGGGCAGTACTGGTGGCCTTGTACCGCTGCCTGTCAGCATATTGGGAAGCTGCAGATGACAGCTTGGTGAATAATGAAAACAGCTGTGATTAATTAGTACAGTTCAAGGCTAATTGATGGGTTGTGAATCTCATGACTGCCTGCATAGTTGCACTGCAAGACATGTGCATTGTATAAATGCTCTGCTAAAATCATTTTTGTGTGTAATGGGACTTTGGTCAGGGTAACATCCTGGCACTTATTCCATTAACACAGAAGGTGACTGGACTATTGTGATATGGCCCGCTGCTGCAGGCTGTCTGGATTTTCAAGGGATAGAACACTACAGTCCAGAGTACTGATCAGGATGATAGTATGTCTAGATAAATTCCTTGTTAGATTAAGACCATTGCTTTGCATGAATGTGAAGGTATACAGCCACGTCTAAATGCAAGTCATTTTCCATTCAGACAACTGGCTATACAAAGTGTACAGAACATTTACACATTGAGTTTTGCCCTCGAGCCTCAATTTGTTGGGTCGGGAATGTTTCCTCTTGTGGCAACTTTGGCACCGTGTCACTGGCGGAACGGGTGTTGTATGAGTCGCTCTGGATAAGAGCGTCTGCTAAATGACTTAAATGTAAATGTATGAGGAGGATGAGGGCTGCAGTAGATACTCCGGATAGGGGGGATTGAGGCCTAAGACTGTTTTATAAATGAGCATCAATCAGTGGTTCTTACAGAGATGACAGGTATAACATTGGTGGAGATGACCCTGTAATCTAGCTGGGGTAGGATGGTCATAGGGTTGTTTCAGCTGAGGTGAAAGAGTGATTAGATAGAGAAACCAATCTAGATTTAACCTACATACACCTGTCAACTGGTATTATTACCATGCTGGTCATTTATAAATTTGAACATCTTGGTCATGTTCTGTAATCACAGCCAGAAGAGGACTGGCCACCCCACATAGGGTAGGATGGTCATAGCCACCGTGCTTTTAACCTGCAGGGTTTTAGGCTGGGTTTCTGTACAGCACTTTGAGATATCAGCTGATGTACGAAGGGCTATATAAATAAATTTGATTTGATTTGATTTGACCTGCAGCTTTGCTATGTGCTGAGGACAGTGCACCGTCCTTGGGGTACTTCCTTGGTGACAGGCAGTGGCTGAGACAGCAGAGATTCTGACTTCATACACTGCCCTCTTTGAGAGCGGTAGTTAGCAAACCAGGCCAAAGACCCCTCAGAGACACCAATAGTCCTTAGCCGGACCACAAGAATGGAATGGTCTACCGTATCAAAAGCTTTGGCCAAGTCAATAAAAATAGCAGCACAATGTTGCTTAGAATCAAGGGCAATGGTGACACACCCATAACCTGAGCGGAAGCCAGATTGCATACTCGAGAGAATACTATAAACATCAAGAAAGCCAGTCAGTTGATTATTGACAGGTTTATCCAACAGTTGGCTGGAAGTCCATTGGGTGGTGGACCATTTTTGATACACACAGGAAACTGTTGAACATGTAAAAACCCAGCAGCATTGCAGTTCTTGACACAAATTGGTGCGCCTGGCACATACTACCATACCCTGTTCAAAGACACTTAAATATTTTGTCGTGCCCGTTCACTATCTGAATGGCACACATACACAATTCTTGTCTCAAGGCTTAAAAATCATTCTTTCTAATTATTTCACAAGTTACATCAATAAGGGAACATAGCTTTCACCTGGTCAGTCTGTCATGGTAAGAACAGGTGTTCCTAATGTTTTGTACACTGTGTATGTCCATGTGTTCTACCCATATTTGGCTTCAGTACAGAGCTCACCTAGCTCTGTACAGCAATTAAGCCTTCCACTCAAAAGTGCTTTCACCTCCACTTCAGCAGGTAATGAGGAGGACCCTGAGGGCCTCGCACTCCATTTAGACGTCCCTCACGTCTCCCGCTACACATCTCTGCATAATACAGTATTCTGCACCCTTTGCAAAAAATGTGATTTTCAGAAGGATTTTCAAGGTCCTTATTTCCTATTAACTTAAAGATGTCCTCCAGTGATTTTTAAACTTTTCCTGTTAAGGTGATATCCCAAGTATAAAGACAGTAAAGTACACACAGTAAAGGGTAAACAAATATGTTTGGATTAAAATAGTGTTTTTTTAGACAGAACTGCAAACTACCAGGAGGAGGGCATTCAAGGAGTTGGTTTGATGGGAAGTCCATTGGCTCGAGGAATAATAGAAGAGCAATGGAGAACAACCCCACTTGTGCAGTTTCAGACATACCCGGACCACCTATTGAGTTGTGCCTTTTGTTAAATAAATCAGGTGTTCAATGAGGTGAGAATGAGACTGGAGTGCTACTTTAAGTCTTTGGAGCATTGTTCACACAATAGCACATTTCAGTTTTTCAAAACTTTCCCCAACGGAAGCATTTCTCGTCGTTGAGGTCCAAGGAGGGGAAACAAATCCCAAAGAATGTGATATGAACATGATGCATCCACTGAAAGAAGTGATACAGTGTCTGGAGGGAGACTCATGGAGATGGCCTGTGTTGTGTAATTAATAACCTCCAGAGGCACTGACCCTCACTGCAGCGCAAGCACAGATACGTCCAGTCCCAACACCTACAGCACTCTTATACACAATATCACTTCTTTCTCCAAATCTGCCAGTAACACTGTAAAATACAGAACTAATTACTGCCTGCCTTTCTAATGGAGGTGAGGTCAACTGTTCAGGTAATGGCCTCTTTCTGGAAGAATTTCTCCATCTGCTCCGAAGTACCTTCTCAGGGCTTTTTCAATTATGAAACAGGACATTTCTGCCTCTGATATTTTTATTTTTTTTACCCCTTTTTCTACCCAATTTCATGGTATCCAATTAGTACAGTGGCGTGTGAAATTATTCACCCCCCTTAGCATTTTTCATATTTTGTTGCCTTAAAACATGGAATTAACATTGATTTTTTTTTGTGGGTTTTTATCATTTCATTTACACAACATGCCTACCACTTTGAAGATGCAAAGTATTTTTTATTGTGAAACAAACAAGAAATAAGACAAAAAAAACAGAAATCTTGAGCAGGCATAACTATTCACCCCCCCACCCAAAGACAATACTTTGTAGAGCCACCCTTTGCAGCAATTACAGCTGTAAGTCTTTTGGGGTACATCTAGCCACTGGGATTTTTGTCCATTCTTCAAGGTAAAACTGCTCCAGCTCCTTCAAGTTGGATGGGTTCCGCTGGTTTACAGCAATCTTTAAGTCATACCACAGATTCTCAATTGGATTGAGGTCTGGGCTTTGACTAGGCCATTCCAAGGCATTTACATGTTTCCCCTTAAACCACTCAAGTGTTGCATTAGCAGTATGCTTAGGGTCATTGTCCTGCTGGAAGGTGAACCTCCGTCCCAATCTCAATTCTCTGGAAGACTGAAACCAGAATGCCAAGAATGTCCCTGTATTTAGCGCCATCCATCATTCCTTCAATTCGGACCAGTTTCCCAGTCCCTGCCGATGAAAAACATCCCCACAGTGAAGCCGGGTGGTGGCAGCATCATGCTGTGGGGATGGTATTCTTGGGGTAATGAGAGGTGTTGGGTTTGCGCCAGACATAGCATTTTCCTTGATGTCCAAAAAGCTAAATGTTAGTCTCATCTGACCAGAGTACCTTCTTCCATATGTTTGGGGAGTCTCCATATGTCTTTTGGCGAACACCAAACATATTTGCTTATTTTTTCTTTTAGCAATGGATTTTTTCTGGCCACTCTTTCGTAAAGCCCAACTCTGTGGAGTGTACGGCTTAAAGTGGTCCTATGGACAGATACTCCACTCTCCTCTGTGGAGTTTTGCAGCTCCTTCAGGGTTACATTTGGTCTCTTGGTTGCCTCTCTGACTAATACCCTCCTTGCCTTGGCAGGTTTGTTGTGGTGCCATATTATTTAAATTTTTTAATAATGGATTTAATGGCGCTCTGTGGGATGTTCAAAGTTTCTGATATTTTTTTATAACCCAACCCTGATCTGTACCTCTCCAGAACCTTGTCCCTGACCTGTTTGGAGAGGTCCTTGGTCTTCATGGTGCCGCTTCCTTGGTGGTGCCCCTCGCTTAGTGGTGTTGCAGATTCTGGGGCCTTTCAGAACAGTTGTTATATACTGAAATAATGTGACGCTTAGATTGCACACAGGTGGACTTTATATAACTAATTATGTAACTTCTGAAGGTAATTGGTTGCACCGGATCTTATTTAGTGGCCTCATAGGGGGTGAATACATATGCACGCACCACTTTTCCAGTTGACATTTTTTAGAATTTTTTGAAACAGTTAACAGTTTAATAGTTATTTGTTTATAATTTCCTTTTTTAGAAATCTTTAGTCTGCTTTAGGCCAGATTGAAGAACAATCTGTCCTTAATGGCGATGTACTCTTATAATCTCCACCCGGCACAGCCAGACGAGGACTGGCCAACCCTCAGAGCCTGGTTCCTCTCTAGGTTTCTTCCTAGGTTCCTGCGGTTCTAGGGAGTTTTTCCTAGGCACCGTGCTGCATTGATTGCTGTTAGGGGTTTTAGGCTGCATTTCTGTATAGCACTTTGTGACATTTGCTGATGTAAAAAGTCTTGGGAGGCCCTGCCTCTGCTCTTCTACTGTAATGATGTTTTATTATTTTTTCAACTGGTGTGTTATGTAGGTTTGTCTCAGATAACCTGGTATGTAATTGTAGTGCCAGTCAGAGGAATAAGGTTGTTTGTTGTTGTCCTGGGCTGGACTGGGCTGGGGCTTTGGGCCTGGAGCAGTGGAACCTGCAGTCCAGTACAGTGGGTCCGGGCCCCAGGTCTGAGGCAGCAGCTGTTAGTGGTGGGACTGGAGCCATCTAGCCAGGGATCATGCTGAGAAAGGAGAGAGGAGGGCCAAGCAAGGGGCCAAGTGTGTGTGTTTGTGCATGCTCGTGTGCCTGTGTGTAGGTTTGTGAGGGGTGTCCTGGCCTGGGCCTGGCAGATAGGCTGGCAGAGAGTCAGTGTTGTCCTGCAGGGTGAGGGAACTGACTGCGCCACTATGGCAGGGAGTCTGACAGCCAGGGAGACAGACCATCAGGGAGGACCTCACACTCAGGTCTCATGGAGAGGATATGGTCAGGAGTCTGTCTGTCTGAAGGAGGCCCTGACTCCCGCGTCCCTCATCCAGCAGGGAATAGAGGGACGATACAGTACAATAGTTCAACATGCTGAAACATGAACTGTTGAAGACAGTTGAAGAATAAAACATGGAATCTCATTAGTAGATGGCGGATCACAAATCATGCACCTATATACAGTGGGGAGAACAAGTATTTGATACACTGCCGATTTTGCAGGTTTTCCTACTTACAAAGTATGTAGAGGTCTGTAATTTTTATCATAAGTACACTTCAACTGTGAGAGACGGAATCTAAAACAAAAATCCAGAAATTAGGTTTCTGTACCAAATATTAAGTTCTGCTTTTCTGATGTATCAAATACTTACATCATGCAATAAAATGCAAATTAATTACTTAACAATCATACAATGTGATTTTCTGGATTTTTGTTTTAGATTCTGTAAATGAAAGGCATGTGTGGTTGCAAAATGTCATATTGTTTCACTTCTGTTTTCAGTCTCTGTTGGTGCAGTCGAGCCATCTTGCCCTGGAGAAGATCGACCTTAAGTTCATCGACACCACCTCCAAGTTTGGCCACAGCCGTTACCAGTGGAGGAAAAGAAGGAGTTCATGGTGCATTTTAGTCTAATGTCTCTTTACTTTCAACATTTAGAGGCAGTGGGTCACAATCATACAATCCCTTATGGGGACCAGAAGGACTGACTGGGGACTTTGACAAGCTTAGTGACAAACGCAATGTGGACATGATGAGAGACTATTTCACTGCTGCTATTTGATCAATGTTGTATTATTATCTTTAAGATATTCACAATCGAATAATAGTGCCAGGGAGTTCCTTGTAAGCCCAGTTCTGACAAAAAGGTAAGATTTGATGATGGCTTTCAGAGGACAGCTGTAATGAGAATACCTAAGGCCTTAGCCTGAGCTTGCCAGAATAGACTGCAGCTTCAATGCACCCCTGCACTGTGGCATCAGTATTCCAAGCCTGTTCCCATGGACACAGCTTTCCTTTATTCCCCAAGCTTATAGGAGCAGGAGTGCCCTTCCTCCCTGCATGAAGTACTGCCTCTCACCACCAGAGTGCAGGATGGGTAGGATATCATGGCCCATTTCCTCCACTGCCTTAAAAAAAATCCCTGTCATGCTGTCTAGTGGTTCTACTGTTTCTTTATGAGGAACCTGTTTTTTTCTGCTACTGTTTCTTTATGAGGAACCTGTTTTTTTTTCTGCTACTGTTTCTTCATGAGGAACCTGTTTCTTTTCTGCTACTGTTTCTTCATGAGGAACCTGTTTCTTTTCTGCTACTGTTTCTTCATGAGGAACCTGTTTCTTTTCTGCTACTGTTTCTTCATGAGGAACCTGTTTCTTTTCTGCTACTGTTTCTTCATGAGGAACCTGTTTCTTTTCTACTACTGTTTCAAACGTTTTTGTGGAAGTACATGTCTTGTAGATGAGCCAGGCCTAGCTATCTGTAGCCTCACCTCTCCCTGACCCCAAAATAACCTAGGTGAGCGCAGTCAGCAACTCTCTAGTCAGCATAAACAAGAGGCCATCTCTCTCTCTCTCTCTCTCTCTCTCTCTCTCTCTCTCTCTCTCTCTCTCTCTCTCTCTCTCTCTCTCTCTCTCTCTCTCTCTCTCTCTCTCTCTCTCTCTCTCTCTCTCTCTCTCTCTCTCTCTCTCTCTCTCTCTCTCTCTCACTTGTACAGCTGTCTTGTACAGCTAACCTTGTGGGGTCACTCTTCAGCTGAACAGTTTCCAGCCATGCTCAACCGAGCCCTTCTCTTGCGGTGGCCTTTTCGTTGGGGATAAGAGGCGAGTCTTCAGGTGACGTGCCTGACGGTCCCATGGGGTGCTCTGTCCCAGGACACTGGGTGCTAAAGTCAGACAAAAGTCATTGTTGATTTGATGCGAGGTTATGTAACCTTGGAGACTGCTGTACTTAGACACAAAGACAGCCCAGAGAAGAGTATGGTCTCTTAATATTCCCAGCCAGAAGGAGACAGTATGTTCCTCCGCCCCCCCACACACACTTCCCTGATCACACAGCACTGGGAGGGAGAGAGAGATAAGGGAATGGAGGGATAGAGAGAGACACTCTCAGAGTGAGAGGCTAATTTCTTGCATGCTAAAATGCAGATATTGACACACAGTACGAGAGGGGAGAAACAGTGAAAGGGAGGGTAGAGAGAGTGAATCACACACACAATTAGAGTGTGAGAAATCTCTCCCTCCTCTGGCTCCATTTCAGATATGACACTTTGTAACCTCCAGCGACAGAGCATAGGAAACCCAGCCTATGATGCGAGCCGTGTAGCCGGAGCCTTGCTCTCCTCTCACTGCGGTGGGTGCTGAGAGTTAACCCTCCATGACGTCCCCATGGAATGTCCAACTCTGTTAGCCTGCCAAGAAAGGACTTAACTCTTCAAGGGCACGTCTAGCCACTCCAGACTTGAACTCTCCACTGTCAGGATGGGGAGACGGGGATAGAGGGATGAAGAGAGGATGGCTGTTGAAGCCACAGAGAATCCAGTGGTAAGGAGCTCATTAGGAGTGTGGCCCACAAATGCATCTTCCCCCGCAGTGAGCTGGGACTCTTGTATGGACGGACACCATCGCCACACTGTCAGTTAGATTTCAGTGATGTCAACAGCACTTCCCTCCTTTCATCACATTCTAAGACAGAGAGAGAGAGAGATAAATAGAGAGGGAGGGATGAGGAGGGAAGGAGAGAAAGAGGGAGAGAGATGTTCTGCATTCATGAGAGAGCAAGCTAAAACAACAGAAGAGAGAGAGAACATAGAGAGACAGACAGAGAGAGAGCGAGAGGAAGAGGAAAGAGATGAGAAAGTAGAGGAGAGGGGGCATATAAGCGGGAAGAGGCATGGTGATAGCAAGAACAAAAGAAAGTGTTAGTCAATGGGGAAGACGGGTTGGCGAAGGGAGGAGATAGTATGTGAGTGTGTAAGTCACAGAGGGATAGAGAATGAGAGATTGTGCAGGAGAGGCAAATTAAGGACAAGTATGTTAGCCAGACAAGATGGAGGAAGTGAGAGAGGGAGGGACAGAGACAGAGATGGAAGAGAGAGGGAGAACGTCCATTCCCAAAACTTAAAAAACTGACGTGTGTGTGTGTGTGGCTAGTAGGACTCGATGTGGCTTCATGGTAATGTCAGTATCTCCTCTCCTCCATTTAGGATTCATTGTAATCCAGCCTTGTAAAATGGCAGCTCCTTAGGAATTCTAAATAAAAATGCCTATACTGTACATAAAATATCCCTATTCATTCAGAGTGCTTCGTGGACACATTCTTAGACACATTTATGGAGAGAAGCTTTTGTCAGTGAACTCAGATAATGCAGTGAATCAAGATCTCAGCACTTTGTCTAATAGAAACAGTTTGGGGTCTTTTTCTTTTCCCCATGAACCTGCTGAACCTTTAATTTGAATAGAGTTGGAGCCCAAAAAGATTGCAGATGGCTCATTGCTCCCGACCTGCACAGAGATCACAAAGTTAGTGCTAGTAGTAAAATACAATAATAAAAAGGGACTCTGCTGTCCGAGCATCAGGGGGAAACTGGTTCCACCATTAGAGTAATGGGACAGAGAAGGGCTTTGACTGGCCTGTGTGGGAGCTGATCCCACACTCTTCATGAGTCATGCTGGACAGAGAGACCACTATATTACTCCGTCTTCATGAGCCATGCTGGACAGAGAGACCACTATATTACTCCCTCTTCATGAGCCATGCTGGACAGAGAGACCACTATATTACTCCTTCTTCATGAGCCATGGTGGACAGAGACCACTATATTACTCCCTCTTCATGAGCCATGCTGGACAGAGAGACCACTATATTACTCCTTCTTCATGAGCCATGCTGAATAGAGAGACCACTATATTACTCCTGCTTCATGAGCCATGCTGAATAGAGAGACCACTATATTACTCCCTCTTCATGAGCCATGCTGGATAGAGAGACCACTATATTACTCCTTCTTCATGAGCCATGCTGAATAGAGAGACCACTATATTACTCCCTCTTCATGAGCCATGCTGGATAGAGAGACCACTATATTACTCCTGCTTCATGAGCCATGCTGAATAGAGAGACCACTATATTACTCCCTCTTCATGAGCCATGCTGGATAGAGAGACCACTATATTACTCCCTCTTCATGAGCCATGCTGGATAGAGAGACCACTATATTACTCCTGCTTCATGAGACATGCTGAATAGAGAGACCACCTGCTTCATGAGCCATGCTGGATAGAGAGACCACTATATTACTCCTGCTTCATGAGTCATGCTGAATAGAGAGACCACCTGCTTCATGAGCCATGCTGGATAGAGAGACCACTATATTACTCCCTCTTCATGAGCCATGCTGGATAGAAACCACTATATTACTCCCTCTTCATGAGCCATGCTGGACAGAGAGACCACTATATTACTCCCTCTTCATGAGCCATGCTGGATAGAGAGACCACTATATTACTCCTGCTTCATGAGTCATGCTGAATAGAGAGACCACCTGCTTCATGAGCCATGCTGGATAGAGAGACCACTATATTACTCCCTCTTCATGAGCCATGCTGGATAGAAACCACTATATTACTCCCTCTTCATGAGTCATGCTGGACAGAGAGACCACTATATTACTCCCTCTTCATGAGCCATGCTGGATAGAGAGACCACTATATTACTCCTGCTTCATGAGCCATGCTGAATAGAGAGACCACTATATTACTCCCTCTTCATGAGCCATGCTGGATAGAGAGACCACTATATTACTCCTTCTTCATGAGCCATGCTGGACAGAGACCACTATATTACTCCCTCTTCATGAGCCATGCTGGACAGAGAGACCACTATATTACTCCTGCTTCATGAGCCATGCTGAATAGAGAGACCACTATATTACTCCCTCTTCATGAGCCATGCTGGACAGAGACCACTATATTACTCCTGCTTCATGAGCCATGCTGAATAGAGACCACTATATTACTCCTCTTCATGAGCCATGCTGGACAGAGAGACCACTATATTACTCCTGCTTCATGAGCCATGCTGAATAGAGAGACCACTATTTTACTCCCTCTTCATGAGCCATGCTGGACAGAGAGACCACTATATTACTCCCTCTTCATGAGCCATGCTGGATAGAGAGACCACTATATTACTCCCTCTTCATGAGCCATGCTGGAGATAAACCACTATATCACTACCTCTTCATGAGTCATGCTGGATAGAGAGACCACTATATTACTCCTGCTTCATGAGACATGCTGAATAGAGAGACCACCTGCTTCATGAGCCATGCTGGACAGAGAGCTTCATGAGCCATGCTGAATAGAGAGACCACTATATTACTCCTGCTTCATGAGCCATGCTGAATAGAGAGACCACTATATTACTCCCTCTTCATGCCATGCTGGATAGAGAGACCACTATATTACTCCTTCTTCATGAGCCATGCTGAATAGAGAGACACTATATTACTCCCTCTTCATGAGCCATGCTGGATAGAGAGACCACTATATTACTCCTGCTTCATGAGCCATGCTGAATAGAGAGACCACTATATTACTCCCTCTTCATGAGCCATGCTGGATAGAGAGACCACTATATTACTCCCTCTTCATGAGCCATGCTGGATAGAGAGACCACTATATTACTCCTGCTTCATGAGACATGCTGAATAGAGAGACCACCTGCTTCATGAGCCATGCTGGATAGAGAGACCACTATATTACTCCTGCTTCATGAGTCATGCTGAATAGAGAGACCACCTGCTTCATGAGCCATGCTGGATAGAGAGACCACTATATTACTCCCTCTTCATGAGCCATGCTGGATAGAAACCACTATATTACTCCCTCTTCATGAGCCATGCTGGACAGAGAGACCACTATATTACTCCCTCTTCATGAGCCATGCTGGATAGAGAGACCACTATATTACTCCTGCTTCATGAGTCATGCTGAATAGAGAGACCACCTGCTTCTGAGCCATGCTGGATAGAGAGACCACTATATTACTCCCTCTTCATGAGCCATGCTGGATAGAAACCACTATATTACTCCCTCTTCATGAGCCATGCTGGACAGAGAGACCACTATATTACTCCCTCTTCATGAGCCATGCTGGATAGAGAGACCACTATATTACTCCTGCTTCATGAGCCATGCTGGACAGAGAGACCACTATATTACTCCTGCTTCATGAGCCATGCTGAATAGAGAGACCACTATATTACTCCCTCTTCATGAGCCATGCTGGACAGAGACCACTATATTACTCCCTCTTCATGAGCCATGCTGGACAGAGAGACCACTATATTACTCCTGCTTCATGAGCCATGCTGAATAGAGAGACCACTATATTACTCCCTCTTCATGAGCCATGCTGGACAGAGAGACCACTATATTACTCCTGCTTCATGAGCCATGCTGAATAGAGAGACCACTATATTACTCCCTCTTCGTGAGCCATGCTGGACAGAGAGACCACTATATTACTCCTGCTTCATGAGCCATGCTGAATAGAGAGACCACTATTTTACTCCCTCTTCATGAGCCATGCTGGACAGAGAGACCACTATATTACTCCCTCTTCATGAGCCATGCTGGATAGAGAGACCACTATATTACTCCCTCTTCATGAGCCATGCTGGAGATAAACCACTATATCACTACCTCTTCATGAGTCATGCTGGATAGAGAGACCACTATATTACTCCTGCTTCATGAGACATGCTGAATAGAGAGACCACCTGCTTCATGAGCCATGCTGAATAGAGAGACCACTATATTACTCCTGCTTCATGAGTCATGCTCAATAGAGAGACCACCTGCTTCATGAGCCATGCTGGATAGAGAGACCACTATATTACTCCCTCTTCATGAGCCATGCTGGACAGAGAGACCACTATATTACTCCCTCTTCATGAGCCATGCTGGATAGGGAGACCACTATATTACTCCTGCTTCATGAGTCATGCTGAATAGAGAGACCACCTGCTTCATGAGCCATGCTGAATAGAGAGACCACTATATTACTCCCTCTTCATGAGCCATGCTGAATAGAGAGACCACTATATTACTCCCTCTTCATGAGCCATGCTGGATAGAGAGACCACTATATTACTCCTGCTTCATGAGCCATGCTGAATAGAGAGACCACTATATTACTCCCTCTTCATGAGCCATGCTGGATAGAGAGACAACTATATTACTCTCTCTTCATGAGCCATGCTGGACAGAGAGACCACTATATTACTCCCTCTGCATGAGCCATGCTGGTCAGAGAGACCACTGTATTACTCCCTCTTCATGAGTCATGCTGGACAGAGACACCACTGTAATTACTCCCTCTTCATGAGCCATGCTGGACAGAGAGACCACTGTATTACTCCCTCTTCATGAGCCATGCTGAATAGAGAGACCACTGTATTACTCCTTCTTCATGAGCCATGCTGGACAGAGAGACCACTGTATTACTCCCTCTTCATGAGCCATGCTGGACAGAGAGACCACCCTATTGCTCCCTCTTCATGAGCCATGCTGAATAGAGAGACCACTGTATTACTCCCTCTTCATGAGCCATGCTGGACAGAGAGACCACTGTATTACTCCCTCTTCATGAGCCATGCTGAATAGAGAGACCACTGTATTACTCCTTCTTCATGAGCCATGCTGGACAGAGAGACCACTGTATTACTCCCTCTTCATGAGCCATGCTGGACAGAGAGACCACCCTATTGCTCCCTCTTAATAAAAGATACACAAACACAGCCAGTGTTGCCACAGCCTCAGACCCTTTGTTTCCACTCAGAGGGCTGCTATTACGTGTCTGCCTCACACACACACACACACACACACACACACACACACACACACACACACACACACACACACACACACACACACACACACACACACACAGACGCACGCACGCACGCACGCACGCACGCACGCACGCACGCACGCACGCACACACACACACACACACACACACACACACACACACACACGCACGCACGCACGCACGCACGCACGCACGCACACACACACACACACACACACACACACACACACACACACACACACACACACACACACACACACACCTCATTGCAGAGAAAAAGGTGTGCATCAGGTCCTGAAAGTGATGCTTTTAGGGCGGTCGTGTAGAAGGGTGTCGTATATCATTTCTACATGGATAGCTCTACCTACAGAGTCCTGGTTTTATTGCAAACCTGTGTTCCTTTTCCAGGAATGTCATGTCCTAGAAAGACACCACGCGGTGATGTGTCTTATGTGCTGTTTTATCTTTACAATCATGGTTTCTCCCATTCTGTAGCCTGAAGACAGAAACATGCTTGTTAACACAATTGTAGAGAGTAGAGACACACAGAGAGACAGTGTGAGAGGGTATCAGAAACATAGAACAAGGGTGTTAAGTGTAAGGATACAGTAGGTTAGAGACACAGTGAAACAGGCTGATTTGTTCTCCCTAGGATTGGTATTTTATTCATCAGGACTTGATGCATCCAAGTAAAGGATCATTCGGTTTTGGCACCTTTAAAGATTTCATTTTCAATTTGAACAACACATTGAAAATCAAAAGAAACAAAGAAATGACTAAGGCTGTGTGAATTTGAAAAATAAAATACATACATATACATACATATATATTTCTATATATTTTTTTATATAAAGAATTAAACCAAACCATTTTTTAAAAATCTGTTTTTGTTCAATGTCGATTGTTTGGTTTCTTTCACAAAAGCATAAGATAAAATGAAGTAAATAAAAAAACATAAGAGAGAAAATACTCATGAAACATTACTAGTTTCAACATTAACATCACTTTTTCCCCTTCTAATTATCATTATCCTTTAAAACTTAAGTTTTAAAAGAGCAGATTTGCTGTAATTTTATAGCATGCATTTAATTTCAGAAAATTTGATTCACTTAGCTTCTCTTGTACTATTTCATATTTATCTTGTTGCTTGCCTTTTACGCAAGTATTTATTGTTGTATTTGGCATCCTCTTCTTTTCCTCCCCCTCTCCTCCTTCCCTTTTCTTCGAGAAGTCGTGTTTGGAGTCTTTTTTTCTTGGTTTGAACTTTGACTCCATTGTTGTTGTTGGTGGTTTCTCTTGAGGGGTTCAACACTCCCATGACACACCCCCAAAAATGACACCCCATGACACACCCCCAAAAATGACACCCCATGACACACCCCCAAAAAAAAGCGAACAGGGACTCAGAAAAAGGCGAGAAGGTTCTATTAAAATAATCTCTATTTTTCTACTGTTGACTGTGTGCGTCTGTCCCCCGCCATGTCTCAGCAGCTCCGTAGTGTAGTGACCTAACAGCACCTTCTCTCTGGCTCTGTCATCCTTCCAGCAGATCCTACAAGAGTCTTTTCTCATGTTACCAACAGCACTTAGTTTAGTTTACTTGTTGTTTTCTTCTTCTTCAGTAAAGTCTGTATCTCTTGATTATTAACTTAATCATTTATTTATAAATGTAATACACATATAGTACCTTTGTTAGAGTTTACAGACTGGGCTAATTCTTACTGAACCCCAAGCTGCAAAAATTCACAGTTTTAATACAGAAAATAAATAAATGAATAAATGTGAGAACAAATCAGAGGCATATGGCAGGTGGTATGATGGGAGCATGTACATACATACATACATACATACATACATACATACATACATACATACATACATACATACATACATACATACATACATACATACATACATACATACATACATACATACATACATACATACATACATACATACATACATACATACATACATACATACATACATACATACATACATACATACATACATACATACATACATACAGCAGCATGTTGCACCACCAAAACTGTGGAGCCAAACTGTCAAAACCAAAAGGTTATGAAATCATGAATCGAATTGAAATCAAAACCCTCCCTTTCAGTGCACCACCCTCATCACCCATCCCTACCCATTAAAATGACTCAGTCTCTAAGGACAATCTGCCCCATTCTCCCAGTACAACCATTTACTCCAAAGGAACCCAACAAACCCCTTTAGACTCTCTCAACAATGGTAGATGGGAAAATCATGCAGTTGAATGAAATAAAATCATCAATCTCTATAAAGATGGAAACTCATCCTGGCCCATGGTATATTAGAGACCTGGGTGGGGGCCTTCCTGCGTTCGCTCCCCCGGGCTCTGCTCTCAGGGCTCCCTCATACTGGTGTGGTGCGGCGGTTGGCTGTGTTGGTGTTGGCCGAGTCTTTTTCCTTCTGAATACAGTTGTGGACCTGCAGGAAGGTATGGTCCCTCTCCGAGTTGTAGGTGGTGGTCGGCGTGCCCCCGGCCTTCAGGGTGTCCCGGGGCAGCGTGTACATGGAGATCTCTGTAGAGGGTAGCGCGCTGAAGCCCTTGAGGCCCACAGGCGAGGTGTCGCGGGAGTGCGTGGGGTCTGTGGACCGGGAGGAGGAGCGCGAGCGGCGTCGGTAGCGGTAACGGTAGGATGGGATGCGTGTGATGGCCGAGGCCTGGAGGTAGTCGGCAGCCCTGGCCCCTGCCCGGAGCTGCCGATGGCGGTCGATGAACAAGTGGGCTGCCAGGACGCCCACCATCTCGGCCATTATGAAGGACAGGGCTCCGAAGTAGAAGGACCATCCGTAGGAGTAGCTGTTCTTCTTCGAGTCACTCTTAGAGGGGTCCCCTGCGTTGGCTGATATGTACACGATGATCCCGATGATGTTGCTCAGGCCTGAGGGAGGAGGGGGGGTGGGGGGGTGGGTTGGGGAGTTGGGGAGTTAGAGGGGCGAGATGAGAGAGCAGGAGTTATGCAATCGGTTAAGACAGTACATATACCTTTTCTAGGCATAGTACATACACAGTAGTCTGAGTGCATCTATCCACCACAGTGAATACGCCATTACCAAGACAAACCTTTTCAGACAAGTACCACAGACTCACCAAAGGATAATGTACATACATACTGTACTTCTCACTGTCAAAGATATGACTGAATACGAACCAGAAATGTGACCCAAGCCAGAGCCTCTGCCCTTATAGTGTTTAAGAACAAAGACTGAGATCCTGAGTCAGATCAGTTGGGACAGCACATAACATGATCATTCATCTGATTCACATAGGGATCACATCCTATGATAGGGATAATAATAATATACTCATATACACTGAGTGTACAAAACATTAGGAACACCTTCTCTTTCCATGACATAGACTGACCAGGTGAATCCAGGTGAAAGATATGATCCCTTATTGATGTCACTTGTTAAATCCACTTCAATCAGTGTAGATGAAGGAGAGGAGTCAGTTTAAATAAGTATTTTTAAGCCTTGAGACAGTTGAGACATGGATTGTGTATGTGTGCCATTCAGAGGGGGAATGGGAAAGACAAAATACTGAAGTACCTTTGAATGGGGTACAGTAGTAGGTGCCAGGCGCACTGGTTTGAATGTTTCAAGAGCTACAACGCTGCTGGGTTTTTCACACTCAACAGTTTCCTCTGTGTATCAAGAATGATCCATCACCCAAGGGACCAGCCAACATGACAGAACTGTGGGACTCACTGGAGTCACCATGGGTCAGAATTCCTGTGGGACACTTTCGACATCTTGTAGAGTCCATGCCCCATCAAATTGAGGCTGTTCTGATGTTGATGTCTAATGTTTTGTACACCTAGTGTATGTATATCTACTTTAACTGTAGCGTTTAGTCACGGACAGAGAGAGAGAGAAGTGTGTGACTTAGTAGAGCTGGGATGATGGATCATTGGGAAAGTATGTCAGGGACACCATATTTTTAGAGTTGAATCCCAATGGGTAGCTTCTAGCCCAGCACCCAGATCAGGAGAAAATAAGTGGATAAAGAGGGAAGAATGGAGTGCGTGACTTGTGGCTGCTGCTGAGTGGAGGCTGAGAGCTGACTGAGGAGTTGCAGTACTGGGGATGACCAGCAGAGAGAGACTGCTTGTGCACTGCACCTTAGCTGGATTAGTCAACAGTCTCTTCTTTGCTGGACTTACATCCATCTGCACAACTGTTCTATGTAAGTGAACCATAATAACATTGCATGTTAGTGACTAAAAAGTAGTGACTGAAAACATTTGCATTTGTGTACACTTTGTATCAATGAAAAAGCTCGTCTCCCCAATTGAACCCCTACTATCCCTCTCCACCATAGTAACTGTTTCTCTCTTTCTTTTTCCCAGTCTTCCTTCCTCTCTTCCCCTACCTGCCCTAGATACACACCCCTTCCTCTCTCTCTTCCTCTCTCTTCCTCACTCTTCTCCTCTCTCTTCCTCTCTCTTCTCCACTCTCTTCCTCTCTCTTCTCCTCTCTCTTCTCCGCTCTCTTCCCCTCTCTTCTCCACTCTCTTCCGCTCTCTTCTCCTCTCTCTTCCCCTCTCTTCTCCTCTCTCTTCCCCTCTCTTCCTCTCTCTTCCCCTCTCTCTTCCCCTCTCTTCTCCTCTCTCTTCCTCTCTCTTCTCCTCTCTCTTCCTCTCTCTTCTCCACTCTCTTCCTCTCTCTTCTCCTCTCTCTTCTCCGCTCTCTTCCCCTCTCTTCTCCACTCTCTTCCTCTCTCTTATCCTCTCTCTTCTCCGCTCTCTTCCCCTCTCTTCTCCACTCTCTTCCTCTCTCTCTTCCCCTCTCTTCTCATCTCTCTTCCTCTCTCCTCCTCTCTCTTCCCCTCTCTTCTCCTCTCTCTCTTCCTCTATCTCTTCCTCTCTCTCTCGTCCTCTCTTTCGCCCCCTCTTTCTTCCACTCTCTCTTCCTCTCTCTCTTCCTCTCTCTTCCCCTCTTTCGTCCCCTCTATCTCTTCCTCTCTCTCTTCCTCTCTACACTCACCTGCAGATACAAAGAAGATCCCTGCGCTGAGGATGATGTTGTGGCGTGACTTGTAGAACTCGCTGGCAGCTATACACAGGCCTCCCATGAAGAGCAGGATGACACTGAGGATGGGGAAGATGCTGGAAGCTCGCACCGCACCTGAGAACAGATAGAGGACAGGAGAGGAGGAAAATAAAAGAGAGAGGGGGGGGGGGGTTACATAGGGATAGAGAAGAAGAGAGAGATAGGATAAATAAAATGGTAAATATAGAGAGAGAGATAGGAGAGGAAGAATAAGAGCGGGGAACAATGAAAAAT
Organism: Oncorhynchus keta; assembly: GCF_023373465.1. Classification (NCBI taxonomy): domain Eukaryota; kingdom Metazoa; phylum Chordata; class Actinopteri; order Salmoniformes; family Salmonidae; genus Oncorhynchus; species Oncorhynchus keta. The sequence goes on along the minus strand of NC_068452.1, from coordinate 32,365,936 downwards.
GAGGGAGAGAGCAGAGAGAATGTAAATTCGACTCCCAACATCAGCTCCCTATCTGAGCCTATCAGCTCCCTATCACATCATAATCAACACTCCATCAGCGCTGTGAAAGTCTTGATCAACACCAGCCAGTGAGTGTATGCCCTCAGTGAGCCTCTGTTACCCAACTTTATGTAATCACGCCACCTGACTACACACAACACAACACTCAGTTAGCACACACAGCTCCCCAGATTGGAGCGTTGCATTACGCCATATCATGTAGTGCAAATGACATTAACTCCACCAGAGCTCCAGGGGCCTAGCCTGTGGGGTAATGGGGGGCGAAGCTCTTCAAACCAAGCTCACGTCCTTGGCTGATACTGGTACGGAAGACAGAGCAAGAACAGAAGGGTTGAGATACTGATGATAGAGCTAGAACTGAAGGGTTGAGGTACTGATGACAGAGTTAGAACAGAAGGGTTGAGGTACTGATGACGGAGCTAGAACTGAAGGGTTGAGGTACTGATGACAGAGTTAGAACAGAAGGGTTGAGGTACTGATGACAGAGTTAGAACAGAAGGGTTGAGGTACTGATGACGGAGCTAGAACTGAAGGGTTGAGGTACTGATGACGGAGCTAGAACAGAAGGGTTGAGGTACTGATGACAGAGTTAGAACAGAAGGGTTGAGGTACTGATGACAGAGTTAGAACAGAAGGGTTGAGGTACTGATGACAGAGTTAGAACAGAAGGGTTGAGGTATTGATGACGGAGCTAGAACTGAAGGGTTGAGGTACTGATGACGGAGCTAGAACTGAAGGGTTGCGGTACTGATGACAGAGTTAGAACAGAAGGGTTGAGGTACTGATGACAGAGCTAGAACTGAAGGGTTGAGGTACTGATGACAGAGCTAGAACTGAAGGGTTGAGGTACTGATGACGGATGACAGAGCTAGAACTGAAGGGTTGAGGTACTGATGACAGAGCTAGAACTGAAGGGTTGCGGTACTGATGACAGAGCTAGAACTGAAGGGTTGAGGTACTGATGACAGAGTTAGAACTGAAGGTACTGATGACAGAGCTAGAACTGAAGGGTTGAGGTACTGATGACAGAGCTAGAACTGAAGGGTTGAGGTACTGAGGAGCATTAAGGTGTTGAGGATGGAACCCACAGGTGAGACTGAATGTGGTGCTGAGGTCTATAGAGCATAGAGGAAATACTTTAACCTCCTCAGGTCACCGTGCCCATCCTTCCTTCCTTCTTCCTTATGCCTCCCTCCTCTCTCGCTCCCCCATCCTGCCTTCCTTCTTCCTTATGCCTCCCTCCTCTCTCGCTCCCCCATCCTTCCTTCCTTCTTTCTTATGCCTCCCTCCTCTCTCGCTCCCCCATCCTTCCTTCCTTCTTCCTTATGCCTCCCTCCTCTCTCGCTCCCCCATCCTTCCTTCCTTCTTTCTTATGCCTCCCTCCTCTCTCGCTCCCCCATCCTTCCTTCCTTCTTCCTTATGCCTCCCTCCTCTCTCGCTCCCCCATCCTTCCTTCCTTCTTCCTTATGCCTCCCTCCTCTCTCGCTCCCCCATCCTTCCTTCCTTCTTCCTTATGCCTCCCTCCTCTCTCGCTCCCCCATCCTTCCTTCCTTCTTTCTTATGCCTCCCTCCTCTCTCGCTCCCCCATCCTTCCTTCCTTCTTCCTTATGCCTCCCTCCTCTCTCGCTCCCCCATCCTTCCTTCCTTCTTCCTTATGCCTCCCTCCTCTCTCGCTCCCCCATCCTTCCTTCCTTCTTTCTTATGCCTCCCTCCTCTCTCGCTCCCCCATCCTTCCTTCCTTCTTCCTTATGCCTCCCTCCTCTCTCGCTCCCCCATCCTTCCTTCCTTCTTTCTTATGCCTCCCTCCTCTCTCCCTCCCCCATCCTTCCTTCCTTCTTCCTTATGCCTCCCTCCTCTCTCTCTCCCCCATCCTTCCTTCCTTCTTTCTTATGCCCCCCTCCTCTCTCGCTCCCCCATCCTTCCTTCCTTCTTCCTTATGCCTCCCTCCTCTCTTGCTCCCCCATCCTTCCTTCCTTCTTCCTTATGCCTCCCTCCTCTCTCGCTCCCCATCCTTCCTTCCTTCTTCCTTATGCCTCCCTCCTCTCTCGCTCCCCCATCCTTCCTTCCTTCTTCCTTATGCCTCCCTCCTCTCTCGCTCCCCATCCTTCCTTCCTTCTTCCTTATGCCTCCCTCCTCTCTCGCTCCCCCATCCTTCCTTCCTTCTTTCTTATGCCTCCCTCCTCTCTCGCTCCCCCATCCTTCCTTCCTTCTTCCTTATGCCTCCCTCCTCTCTCGCTCCCCCATCCTTCCTTCCTTCTTCCTTATGCCTCCCTCCTCTCTCGCTCCCCCATCCTTCCTTCCTTCTTCCTTATGCCTCCCTCCTCTCTCGCTCCCCCATCCTTCCTTCCTTCTTCCTTATGCCTCCCTCCTCTCTCGCTCCCCCATCCTTCCTTCCTTCTTCCTTATGCCTCCCTCCTCTCTCGCTCCACCATCCTTCCTTCCTTCTTCCTTATGCCTCCCTCCTCTCTCGCTCCCCCATCCTTCCTTCCTTCTTCCTTATGCCTCCCTCCTCTCTCGCTCCCCCATCCTTCCTTCCTTCTTCCTTATGCCTACCTCCTCTCTCGCTCCCCCATCCTCCCTCTCCTCATATTCTCTCTCTCTCCTGTTTAACATGCACACTTAAACTTTCATCAGGCTGGTTACATTTTTTCCACCACTTTTTCAATACTTCACCTTGCCTCTCCGCGCTGCTGCCACCTCAGCACTTTTCCCAGCTTCTCCCCAAAATGCTGACGCCGTCGCCAGGGCTGGG